>NW_027591215.1:5000-85000 GCF_964213995.1 Mustelus asterias | reverse complement strand
GTGTGTGTAAGCGAGGGAGTGTGTGTGTAAGCGAGGGAGTGTGGGTGTGAGCGAGTGAGTGTGGGTGTGAGTGAGGAAGTGTGGGTGTAAGCGAGGGAGTGTGTGTGAGCGAGTGAGTGTGGGTGTGACCGAGTGAGTGTGGGTGTGAGTGAGGAAGTGTGGGTGTGAGAGAGAGAGTGTGTAAGCGAGGGAGTGTGTGTGTGAGCGAGTGAGTGTGGGTGTAAGCGAGGGAGTGTGTGTGAGCGAGTGAGTGTGGGTGTGAGCGAGTGAGTGTGGGTGTGAGTGAGAGAGTGTGTGTGAGAGTGTGTGGGTGTGAGCGAGGGAGTGTGTGTGTAAGCGAGGGAGTGTGTATGTAAGCGAGGGAGTGTGTGTGTGACCGAGGGAGTGTGGGTGTGAGCGAGTGAGTGTGGGTGTGAGCGAGTGAGTGTGGGTGTGAGCGAGTGAGTGTGTGTGTAAGCGAGGGAGTGTGGGTGTGAGCGAGTGAGTGTGGGTGTAAGCGAGTGAGTGTGGGTGTGAGCGAGTGAGTGTGTGTGTAAGCGAGGGAGTGTGTGTGTAAGCGAGGGAGTGTGGGTGTGAGCGAGGGAGTGTGTGTGTAAGCGAGGGAGTGTGTGTGTGAGCGAGTGAGTGTGGGTGTGAGTGAGGAAGTGTGGGTGTGAGAGAGAGAGTGTGTGTGAGAGTGTGTGGGTGTGAGCGAGGGAGTGTGGGTGTGAGTGAGGGAGTGTGGGTGTGAGCGAGTGAGTGTGGGTGTGAGCGAGTGAGTGTGGGTGTGAGCGAGTGAGTGTGTGTGTAAGCGAGGGAGTGTGTGTGTAAGCGAGGGAGTGTGTGTGTAAGCGAGGGAGTGTGGGTGTGAGCGAGGGAGTGTGTGTGTAAGCGAGGGAGTGTGTGTGTAAGCGAGGGAGTGTGTGTGAGCGAGGGAGTGTGGGTGTGAGAGAGTGTGTGTGTGAGAGTGTGTGTGAGGGAGAGTGTGTGAGAGTGTGAGAGAGAGTGTGTGTGAGACAGACTGTGTGTGTGTGCGAGCGAGGGAGAGTGTGTGAGAGAGAGAGTGTGTGTGTGTGAGAGAGTGTGTGTGTGTGTGAGACAGTGTGTGAGGGAGAGTGTGTGTGTGATAGAGAGTCTGTGTGAGAGAGAGTGTGTGTGAGAGAGAGAGTGTGTGAGAGAGAGTGTGAGTGAGAGAGAGTGTGTGTGAGAGAGAATGTGTGTGAGAGAGGGAGTGTGAGTGTGTGAGAGTGGAGTGTGTGTGAGAGAGTGTGAGAGAGAGAGTGTGTGTGTGTGTGTGTGTCAGAGAGTGTGTGTGAGAGAGAGTGTGCGTGTGTGTGTGAGAGAGTTTGTGTGAGAGAGAGAGTGTGTGTGTGTGAGAGAGTGTGTGTGTGAGAGAGAGTGTGTGTGAGAGAGGGAGTGTGTGAGAGAGAGTGTGTGAGAGAGAGTGTGCGTGTGTGAGAGTGTGCGTGTGTGTGAGAGAGAGAGTGTGTGTGTGTGAGAGAGAGAGAGGGTATGTGTGAGAGAGTGTGTGAGAGAGAGAGAGAGTGTGTGTGAGCGAGAGAGTGTGTGAGAGAGAGAGTGTGTGTATGAGAGAGTGTGTGTGAGTGAGGGAGTGTGTGAGAGAGAGTGAGAGAGAGAGTGTGTGTGGGAGAGTGTGTGAGAGAGAGAGTGTGTGAGACAGAGTCTGTGTGTGTGTGAGCGAGGGAGAGTGTGTGTGAGAGAGAGAGTGCGTGTGTGAGGGAGAGTGTGTGAGAGAGAGTGTGAGAGAGAGTGTGTGTGAGACAGTGTGTGTGTGTGTGTGAGCGAGGGAGAGTGTGTGAGAGAGAGACTGTGTGTGTGAGAGAGTGTGTGTGTGTGTGAGAGAGTGTGTGAGGGAGAGTGTGTGTGAGAGAGAGTGTGTGTGAGAGAGAGAGTGTGTGAGAGAGAGTGTGAGAGTGAGCGAGGGAGTGTGTGTGTAAGCGAGGGAGTGTGGGTGTGAGCGAGGGAGTGTGTGTAAGCGAGGGAGTGTGGGTGTGAGCGAGTGAGTGTTTGTGTAAGCGAGGGAGTGTGTATGTAAGCGAGGGAGTGTGTGTGTAAGCGAGGGAGTGTGGGTGTGAGCGAGTGAGTGTGGGTGTGAGTGAGGAAGTGTGGGTGTAAGCGAGGGAGTGTGTGTGAG
Source organism: Mustelus asterias (assembly GCF_964213995.1). Taxonomy (NCBI): domain Eukaryota; kingdom Metazoa; phylum Chordata; class Chondrichthyes; order Carcharhiniformes; family Triakidae; genus Mustelus; species Mustelus asterias. The sequence goes on along the minus strand of NW_027591215.1, from coordinate 82,866 downwards.
CGAGTGAGTGTGGGTGTGACCCAGTGAGTGTGGGTGTGAGTGAGGAAGTGTGGGTGTGAGAGAGAGAGTGTGTAAGCGAGGGAGTGTGTGTGTGAGCGAGTGAGTGTGGGTGTAAGCGAGGGAGTGTGTGTGAGCGAGTGAGTGTGGGTGTGAGCGAGTGAGTGTGGGTGTGAGTGAGAGAGTGTGTGTGAGAGTGTGTGGGTGTGAGCGAGGGAGTGTGTGTGTAAGCGAGGGAGTGTGTATGTAAGCGAGGGAGTGTGTGTGTGAGCGAGGGAGTGTGGGTGTGAGCGAGTGAGTGTGGGTGTGAGCGAGTGAGTGTGGGTGTGAGCGAGTGAGTGTGTGTGTAAGCGAGGGAGTGTGGGTGTGAGCGAGTGAGTGTGGGTGTAAGCGAGTGAGTGTGGGTGTGAGCGAGTGAGTGTGTGTGTAAGCGAGGGAGTGTGTGTGTAAGCGAGGGAGTGTGGGTGTGAGCGAGGGAGTGTGTGTGTAAGCGAGGGAGTGTGTGTGTGAGCGAGTGAGTGTGGGTGTGAGTGAGGAAGTGTGGGTGTGAGAGAGAGAGTGTGTGTGAGAGTGTGTGGGTGTGAGCGAGGGAGTGTGGGTGTGAGTGAGGGAGTGTGGGTGTGAGTGAGGGAGTGTGGGTGTGAGCGAGTGAGTGTGGGTGTGAGCGAGTGAGTGTGGGTGTGAGCGAGTGAGTGTGTGTGTAAGCGAGGGAGTGTGTGTGTAAGCGAGGGAGTGTGTGTGTAAGCGAGGGAGTGTGGGTGTGAGCGAGGGAGTGTGTGTGTAAGCGAGGGAGTGTGTGTGTAAGCGAGGGAGTGTGTGTGAGCGAGGGAGTGTGGGTGTGAGCGAGTGAGTTTGGGTGTGAGCGAGTGAGTGTGGGTGTAAGCGAGGGAGTGTGTGTGTAAGCGAGGGAGTGTGGGTGTGAGCGAGTGAGTGTGGGTGTGAGCGAGGGAGTGTGTGTGTAAGCGAGGGAGTGTGGGTGTGAGCGAGGGAGTGTGTGTGTAAGCGAGGGAGTGTGGGTGTGAGCGAGTGAGTGTGCGTGTGAGCGAGTGAGTGTGGGTGTGAGCGAGTGAGTGTGGGTGTGAGCGAGTGAGTGTGGGTGTGAGTGAGGGAGTGTGGGTGTGAGCGAGGGAGTGTGGGTGTGAGCGAGGGAGTGTGTGTGTGAGCGAGTGAGTGTGTGTGTGAGCGAGTGAGTGTGGGTGTGAGTGAGGGAGTGTGGGTGTAAGCGAGGGAGTGTGGGTGTAAGCGAGTGAGTGTGGGTGTGAGTGAGTGTGCGTGTGAGCGAGTGAGTGTGGGTGTAAGCGAGGGAGTGTGTGTGTGAGCGAGTGAGTGTGGCTGTGAGCGAGGGAGTGTGTGTGTAAGCGAGGGAGTGTGTGTGTGAGCGAGTGAGTGTGGGTGTGAGCGAGGGAGTGTGTGTGTAAGCGAGGGAGTGTGTGTAAGCGAGGGAGTGTGTGTGTGAGCGAGTGAGTGTGGGTGTGAGCGAGTGAGTGTGGGTGTGAGCGAGTGAGTGTGTGTGTGAGCGAGTGAGTGTGGGTGTAAGCGAGGGAGTGTGTGTGTAAGCGAGGGAGTGTGTGTGTAAGCGAGGGAGTGTGTGTGTGAGGGAGGGAGTGTGTGTGTGAGCGAGTGAGTGTGGGTGTGAGCGAGTGAGTGTGGGTGTGAGCGAGGGAGTGTGTGTGTAAGCGAGGGAGTGTGTGTGTAAGCGAGGGAGTGTGGGTGTGAGTGAGTGAGTGTGGGTGTGAGCGAGTGAGTGTGTGTGTTTGTGAGCTCGAGTGGGAGTGAATGAGGGTTCAAGTGAGTTGAGTGTCAATTTGTGCTTCTTGGTGAGTGCCAGTGACAATCCCTGTCTCCCCCAGTGTGGCCCCACATGGCACTCGTGACCTCCAATCCCAAGGCATGTTCAGGAAAGCCCCAGGCTCAGTCTGCGGCCTAGTTGCTAAGGCCTCGCCGCCTCTCCCAGCCCCCAGTCCAGCCATACGACACTTGAGCTGTGACTGCTTTGGGCACAGATTGGTGGAAGCACTCAACACAATGAGAGGTGGTTAACAGTCAGAGCAGGCGTCAGCACGGAGAGAATAAAACCCCACGAGACACAATTAACTCCATCAACAGAGAGAGAGAGACGGCCAGAACCTCACGTCCCCACTCACGAAACCCAAGGCTGATGTGTGCGGAAAATACAATTAGCTGCCTGGGAAAAAAAGATTCGATGTGAATCCTCATCCTGCTGAATAAACAGTGACTCTGTACAGTTACAAAGTGAGTGATCCTTACCCTGCTGAATAAACAGTGACTCTGTACAGTTACACAGTGAGTGATCCTTACCCTGCTGAATAAACAGTGACTCTGTACAGTAACACAGTGAGTGATCCTTACCCTGCTGAATAAACAGTGTCTCTGTACAGTTACACAGTGAGTGATCCTTACACTGCTGAATAAACAGTGTCTCTGTACAGTTACACAGTGAGTGATCCTTACCCTGCTGAATAAACAGTGACTCTGTACAGTTACACAGTGAGCGATCCTTACCCTGCTGAATAAACAGTGACTCTGTACAGTTACACAGTGAGTGATCCTTACCCTGCTGAATAAACAGTGACTCTGTACAGTTACACAGTGAGTGATCCTTACCCTGAATAAACAGTGACTCTGTACAGTTACACAGTGAGTGATCCTTACCCTGCGGAATAAACAGTGTCTCTGTACAGTTACACAGTGAGTGATCCTTACCCTGCTGAATATACAGTGACTCTGTACAGTTCCACAGTGAGTGATCCTTACCCTGCTGAATATACAGTGACTCTGTACAGTTACACAGTGAGTGATCCTTACCCTGCTGAATAAACAGTGTCTCTGTACAGTAACACAGTGAGTGATCCTTACCCTGCTGAATATACAGTGACTCTGTACAGTTACACAGTGAGTGATCCTTACCCTGCTGAATAAACAGTGTCTCTGTACAGTTACACAGTGAGTGATCCTTACCCTGAATAAACAGTGACTCTGTACAGTTACACAGTGAGTGATCCTTACCCTGCTGAATAAACAGTGACACTGTACAGTTACACAGTGAGCGATCCTTACCCTGCTGAATAAACAGTGACTCTGTACAGTTACACAGTGAGTGACCCTTACCCTGAATAAACAGTGACTCTGTACAGTTACACAGTGAGTGATCCTTACCCTGAATAAACAGTGACTCTGTACAGTTACACAGTGAGTGATCCTTACCCTGCTGAATAAACAGTGACTCTGTACAGTTACACAGTGAGTGATCCTTACCCTGCTGAATAAACAGTGACTCTGTATAGTTACACAGTGAGCGATCCTTACCCTGCTGAATAAACAGTGACTCTGTACAGTTACACAGTGAGTGACCCTTACCCTGAATAAACAGTGACTCTGTACAGTTACACAGTGAGTGATCCTTACCCTGAATAAACAGTGACTCTGTACAGTTACACAGTGAGTGATCCTTACCCTGCTGAATAAACAGCGACTCTGTACAGTTACACAGTGAGTGATCCTCACCCTGCTGAATAAACAGCGACTCTGTACAGTTACACAGTGAGTGATCCTTACCCTGCTGAATAAACAGTGACTATGTACAGTGACACAGTGAGCGATCCTTACCCTGCTGAATAAACAGTGACTCTGTACAGTTACACAGTGAGCGATCCTTACCCTGCTGAATAAACAGTGACTCGAGACAGTTACACAGTGAGTGATCCTTAGCCTGCTGAATAAACAGTGACTCTGTACAGTTATACAGTGAGTGATCCTTACCCTGCTGAATAAACAGTGTCTCTGTACAGTTACACAGTGAGCGATCCTTACCCTGCTGAATAAACAGTGACTCTGTACATTTACACAGTGAGTGACCCTTACCCTGCTGAATAAACAGTGTCTCTGTACAGTGACACAGTGAGTGATCCTTACCCTGCTGAATATACAGTGTCTCTGTACAGTTACACAGCGAGTGATCCTTACGCTGCTGAATAAACAGCGACTCTGTACAGTGACACAGTGAGTGATCCTTACCCTGCTGAATAAACAGCGACTCTGTACAGTTACACAGTGAGTGATCCTTACCCTGCTGAATAAACAGTGACTCTGTACAGTAACACAGTGAGTGATCCTTACCCTGCTGAATAAACAGTGTCTCTGTACAGTTACACAGTGAGTGATCCTTACCCTGCTGAATAAACAGTGTCTCTGTACAGTTACACAGTGAGTGATCCTTACCCTGCTGAATAAACAGTGACTCTGTACAGTTACACAGTGAGCGATCCTTACCCTGCTGAATAAACAGTGACTCTGTACAGTTACACAGTGAGTGATCCTTACCCTGCTGAATAAACAGTGACTCTGTACAGTTACACAGTGAGTGATCCTTACCCTGAATAAACAGTGACTCTGTACAGTTACACAGTGAGTGATCCTTACCCTGCGGAATAAACAGTGTCTCTGTACAGTTACACAGTGAGTGATCCTTACCCTGCTGAATATACAGTGACTCTGTACAGTTACACAGTGAGTGATCCTTACCCTGCTGAATATACAGTGACTCTGTACAGTTACACAGTGAGTGATCCTTACCCTGCTGAATAAACAGTGTCTCTGTACAGTAACACAGTGAGTGCTCCTTACCCTGCTGAATATACAGTGACTCTGTACAGTTACACAGTGAGTGATCCTTACCCTGCTGAATAAACAGTGTCTCTGTACAGTTACACAGTGAGTGATCCTTACCCTGAATAAACAGTGACTCTGTACAGTTACACAGTGAGTGATCCTTACCCTGCTGAATAAACAGTGACTCTGTACAGTGACACAGTGAGCGATCCTTACCCTGCTGAATAAACAGTGACTCTGTACAGTTACACAGTGAGTGACCCTTACCCTGAATAAACAGTGACTCTGTACAGTTACACAGTGAGTGATCCTTACCCTGCTGAATAAACAGTGACTCTGTACAGTTACACAGTGAGTGATCCTTACCCTGCTGAATAAACAGTGACTCTGTACAGTTACACAGTGAGTGATCCTTACCCTGCTGAATAAACAGTGACTCTGTATAGTTACACAGTGAGCGATCCTTACCCTGCTGAATAAACAGTGACTCTGTACAGTTACACAGTGAGTGATCCTTACCCTGAATAAACAGTGACTCTGTACAGTTACACAGTGAGTGATCCTTACCCTGCTGAATAAACAGCGACTCTGTACAGTTACACAGTGAGTGATCCTCACCCTGCTGAATAAACAGCGACTCTGTACAGTTACACAGTGAGTGATCCTTACCCTGCTGAATAAACAGTGACTATGTACAGTTACACAGTGAGCGATCCTTACCCTGCTGAATAAACAGTGACTCTGTACAGTTACACAGTGAGCGATCCTTACCCTGCTGAATAAACAGTGACTCTATACAGTTACACAGTGAGTGATCCTTAGCCTGCTGAATAAACAGTGACTCTGTACAGTTATACAGTGAGTGATCCTTACCCTGCTGAATAAACAGTGTCTCTGTACAGTTACACTGTGAGCGATCCTTACCCTGCTGAATAAACAGTGACTCTGTACATTTACACAGTGAGTGACCCTTACCCTGCTGAATAAACAGTGTCTCTGTACAGTGACACAGTGAGTGATCCTTACCCTGCTGAATATACAGTGTCTCTGTACAGTTACACAGCGAGTGATCCTTACGCTGCTGAATAAACAGCGACTCTGTACAGTGACACAGTGAGTGATCCTTACCCTGCTGAATAAACAGCGACTCTGTACAGTTACACAGTGAGTGATCCTTACCCTGCTGAATAGACAGTGACTCTGTACAGTTACACAGTGAGCGATCCTTACCCTGCTGAATAAACAGTGACTCTGTACAGTTACACAGTGAGTGATCCTTACCCTGCTGAATACACAGTGTCTCTGTACAGTTACACAGTGAGTGATCCTTACCCTGCTGAATAAACAGTGTCTCCGTACAGTTACACAGTGGGTGATCCTTACCCTGAATAAACAGTGTCTCTGTACAGTTACACAGTGAGTGACCCTTACCCTGCTGAATAAACAGTGTCTCTGTACAGTTACACAGTGAGTGATCCTTACCCTGCTGAATAAACAGTGACTTTGTACAGTTACACAGTGAGTGATCCTTACCCTGCTGAATAAACAGTGTCTCTGTACAGTTACACAGTGAGTGATCCTTACCCTGCTGAATAAACAGTGTCTCTGTACAGTTACACAGTGAGTGATCATTACCGTGCTGAATAAACAGTGACTCTGTACAGTTACACAGTGAGCGATCCTTACCCTGCTGAATAAACAGTGACTCTGTACAGTTACACAATGAGTGATCCTTACCCTGCTGAATAAACAGTGACTCTGTACAGTTAGACAGTGAGTGATCCTTACCCTGAATAAACAGTGTCTCTGTACAGTTACACAGTGAGCGACCCTTACCCTGCTGAATAAACAGTGTCTCTGTACAGTTACACAGTGAATGATCCTTACCCTGCTGAATAAACAGTGACTCTGTACAGTTACACAGTGAGTGATCCTTACCCTGCTGAATAAACAGTGTCTCTGTACAGTTACACAGTGAGTGATCCTTACCCTGCTGAATAAACAGTGACTCTGTACAGTTACACAGTGAGTGATCCTTACCCTGCTGAATAAACAGCGACTCTGTGCAGTTACACAGTGAGTGACCCTTACCCTGAATAAACAGTGTCTCTGTACAGTTACACAGTGAGCGATCCTTACACTGCTGAATAGACAGTGACCCTGTACAGTTACACAGTGAGTGACCCTTACCCTGAATAAACAGTGTCTCTGTACAGTTACACAGTGAGTGATCCTTACCCTGCTGAATAAACAGTGACTCTGTACAGTTACACAGTGAGTGATCCTTACCCTGCTGAATAAACAGTGACTCTGTACAGTTACACAGTGAGTGATCCTTACCCTGAATAAACAGTGACTCTGTACAGTTACACAGTGAGTGATCCTTACCCTGTGGAATAAACAGTGTCTCTGTACAGTTACACAGTGAGTGATCCTTACCCTGCTGAATATACAGTGACTCTGTACAGTTACACAGTGAGTGATCCTTACCCTGCTGAATATACAGTGACTCTGTACAGTTACACAGTGAGTGATCCTTACCCTGCTGAATAAACAGTGTCTCTGTACAGTAACACAGTGAGTGATCCTTACCCTGCTGAATATACAGTGACTCTGTACAGTTACACAGTGAGTGATCCTTACCCTGCTGAATAAACAGTGACTCTGTACAGTTACACAGTGAGTGATCCTTACCCTGCTGAATAAACAGTGACTCTGTACAGTTACACAGTGAGCGATCCTTACCCTGCTGAATAAACAGCGACTCTGTACAGTTACACAGTGAGTGATCCTTACCCTGCTGAATAAACAGTGACTCTGTACAGTAACACAGTGAGTGATCCTTACCCTGCTGAATAAACAGTGTCTCTGTACAGTTACACAGTGAGTGATCCTTACCCTGCTGAATAAACAGTGTCTCTGTACAGTTACACAGTGAGTGATCCTTACCCTGCTGAATAAACAGTGACTCTGTACAGTTACACAGTGAGCGATCCTTACCCTGCTGAATAAACAGTGACTCTGTACAGTTACACAGTGAGTGACCCTTACCCTGAATAAACAGTGACTCTGTACAGTTACACAGTGAGTGATCCTTACCCTGAATAAACAGTGACTCTGTACAGTTACACAGTGAGTGATCCTTTCCCTGCTGAATAAACAGTGACTCTGTACAGTTACACAGTGAGTGATCCTTACCCTGCTGAATAAACAGTGACTCTGTATAGTTAAACAGTGAGCGATCCTTACCCTGCTGAATAAACAGTGACTCTGTACAGTTACACAGTGAGTGACCCTTACCCTGAATAAACAGTGACTCTGTACAGTTACACAGTGAGTGATCCTTACCCTGAATAAACAGTGACTCTGTACAGTTACACAGTGAGTGATCCTGACCCTGCTGAATAAACAGCGACTCTGTACAGTTACACAGTGAGTGATCCTCACCCTGCTGAATAAACAGCGACTCTGTACAGTTACACAGTGAGTGATCCTTACCCTGCTGAATAAACAGTGACTATGTACAGTTACACAGTGAGCGATCCTTACCCTGCTGAATAAACAGTGACTCTGTACAGTTACACAGTGAGCGATCCTTACCCTGCTGAATAAACAGTGACTCTATACAGTTACACAGTGAGTGATCCTTAGCCTGCTGAATAAACAGTGACTCTGTACAGTTATACAGTGAGTGATCCTTACCCTGCTGAATAAACAGTGTCTATGTACAGTTACACAGTGAGCGATCCTTACCCTGCTGAATAAACAGTGACTCTGTACATTTACACAGTGAGTGACCCTTACCCTGCTGAATAAACAGTGTCTCTGTACAGTGACACAGTGAGTGATCCTTACCCTGCTGAATATACAGTGTCTCTGTACAGTTACACAGCGAGTGATCCTTACGCTGCTGAATAAACAGCGACTCTGTACAGTGACACAGTGAGTGATCCTTACCCTGCTGAATAAACAGCGACTCTGTACAGTTACACAGTGAGTGATCCTTACCCTGCTGAATAGACAGTGACTCTGTACAGTTACACAGTGAGCGATCCTTACCCTGCTGAATAAACAGTGACTCTGTACAGTTACACAGTGAGTGATCCTTACCCTGCTGAATACACAGTGTCTCTGTACAGTTACACAGTGAGTGATCCTTACCCTGCTGAATAAACAGTGTCTCCGTACAGTTACACAGTGGGTGATCCTTACCCTGAATAAACAGTGTCTCTGTACAGTTACACAGTGAGTGACCCTTACCCTGCTGAATAAAGCGTGTCTCAGTACAGTTACACAGTGAGTGATCCTTACCCTGCTGAATAAACAGTGACTTTGTACAGTTACACAGTGAGTGATCCTTACCCTGCTGAATAAACAGTGTCTCTGTACAGTTACACAGTGAGTGATCCTTACCCTGCTGAATAAACAGTGTCTCTGTACAGTTACACAGTGAGTGATCATTACCGTGCTGAATAAACAGTGACTCTGTACAGTTACACAGTGAGCGATCCTTACCCTGCTGAATAAACAGTGACTCTGTACAGTTACACAGTGAGTGATCCTTACCCTGCTGAATAAACAGTGACTCTGTACAGTTAGACAGTGAGTGATCCTTACCCTGAATAAACAGTGTCTCTGTACAGTGACACAGTGAGTGACCCTTACCCTGCTGAATAAACAGTGTCTCTGTACAGTTACACAGTGAATGATCCTTACCCTGCTGAATAAACAGTGACTCTGGTCAGTTACACAGTGAGTGATCCTTACACTGCTGAATAAACAGTGTCTCTGTACAGTTACACAGTGAGTGATCCTTACCCTGCTGAATAAACAGTGACTCTGTACAGTTACACAGTGAGTGATCCTTACCCTGCTGAATAAACAGCGACTCTGTGCAGTTACACAGTGAGTGACCCTTACCCTGAATAAACAGTGTCTCTGTACAGTTACACAGTGAGCGATCCTTACCCTGCTGAATAGACAGTGACCCTGTACAGTTACACAGTGAGTGACCCTTACCCTGAATAAAGAGTGTCTCTGTACAGTTACACAGTGAGTGATCCTTACCCTGCTGAATAAACAGTGACTCTGTACAGTTACACAGTGAGTGATCCTTACCCTGCTGAATAAACAGTGACTCTGTACAGTTACACAGTGAGTGATCCTTACCCTGAATAAACAGTGACTGTACAGTTACACAGTGAGTGATCCTTACCCTGTGGAATAAACAGTGTCTCTGTACAGTTACACAGTGAGTGATCCTTACCCTGCTGAATATACAGTGACTCTGTACAGTTACACAGTGAGTGATCCTTACCCTGCTGAATATACAGTGACTCTGTACAGTTACACAGTGAGTGATCCTTACCCTGCTGAATAAACAGTGTCTCTGTACAGTAACACAGTGAGTGATCCTTACCCTGCTGAATATACAGTGACTCTGTACAGTTACACAGTGAGTGATCCTTACCCTGCTGAATAAACAGTGACTCTGTACAGTTACACAGTGAGTGATCCTTACCCTGCTGAATAAACAGTGACTCTGTACAGTTACACAGTGAGCGATCCTTACCCTGCTGAATAAACAGTGACTCTGTACAGTTACACAGTGAGTGACCCTTACCCTGAATAAACAGTGACTCTGTACAGTTACACAGTGAGTGATCCTTACCCTGAATAAACAGTGACTCTGTACAGATACACAGTGAGTGATCCTTCCCCTGCTGAATAAACAGTGACTCTGTACAGTTACACAGTGAGTGATCCTTACCCTGCTGAATAAACAGTGACTCTGTACAGTAACACAGTGAGTGATCCTTACCCTGCTGAATAAACAGTGTCTCTGTACAGTAACACAGTGAGTGATCCTTACCCTGCTGAATAAACAGTGACTCTGTACAGATACACAGTGAGTGATCCTTCCCCTGCTGAATAAACAGTGACTCTGTACAGTTACACAGTGAGTGATCCTTACCCTGCTGAATAAACAGTGACTCTGTACAGTAACACAGTGAGTGATCCTTACCCTGCTGAATAAACAGTGTCTCTGTACAGTTACACAGTGAGTGATCCTTACCCTGCTGAATAAACAGTGTCTCTGTACAGTTACACAGTGAGTGATCCTTACCCTGCTGAATAAACAGTGACTCTGTACAGTTACACAGTGAGCGATCCTTACCCTGCTGAATAAACAGTGACTCTGTACAGTTACACAGTGAGTGATCCTTACCCTGCTGAATAAACAGTGACTCTGTACAGTTACACAGTGAGTGATCCTTACCCTGAATAAACAGTGACTCTGTACAGTTACACAGTGAGTGATCCTTACCCTGCGGAATAAACAGTGTCTCTGTACAGTTACACAGTGAGTGATCCTTACCCTGCTGAATATACAGTGACTCTGTACAGTTACACAGTGAGTGATCCTTACCCTGCTGAATATACAGTGACTCTGTACAGTTACACAGTGAGTGATCCTTACCCTGCTGAATAAACAGTGTCTCTGTACAGTAACACAGTGAGTGCTCCTTACCCTGCTGAATATACAGTGACTCTGTACAGTTACACAGTGAGTGATCCTTACCCTGCTGAATAAACAGTGTCTCTGTACAGTTACACAGTGAGTGATCCTTACCCTGAATAAACAGTGACTCTGTACAGTTACACAGTGAGTGATCCTTACCCTGCTGAATAAACAGTGACTCTGTACAGTGACACAGTGAGCGATCCTTACCCTGCTGAATAAACAGTGACTCTGTACAGTTACACAGTGAGTGACCCTTACCCTGAATAAACAGTGACTCTGTACAGTTACACAGTGAGTGATCCTTACCCTGAATAAACAGTGACTCTGTACAGTTACACAGTGAGTGATCCTTACCCTGCTGAATAAACAGTGACTCTGTACAGTTACACAGTGAGTGATCCTTACCCTGCTGAATAAACAGTGACTCTGTATAGTTACACAGTGAGCGATCCTTACCCTGCTGAATAAACAGTGACTCTGTACAGTTACACAGTGAGTGATCCTTACCCTGAATAAACAGTGACTCTGTACAGTTACACAGTGAGTGATCCTTACCCTGCTGAATAAACAGCGACTCTGTACAGTTACACAGTGAGTGATCCTCACCCTGCTGAATAAACAGCGACTCTGTACAGTTACACAGTGAGTGATCCTTACCCTGCTGAATAAACAGTGACTATGTACAGTTACACAGTGAGCGATCCTTACCCTGCTGAATAAACAGTGACTCTGTACAGTTACACAGTGAGCGATCCTTACCCTGCTGAATAAACAGTGACTCTATACAGTTACACAGTGAGTGATCCTTAGCCTGCTGAATAAACAGTGACTCTGTACAGTTATACAGTGAGTGATCCTTACCCTGCTGAATAAACAGTGTCTCTGTACAGTTACACTGTGAGCGATCCTTACCCTGCTGAATAAACAGTGACTCTGTACATTTACACAGTGAGTGACCCTTACCCTGCTGAATAAACAGTGTCTCTGTACAGTGACACAGTGAGTGATCCTTACCCTGCTGAATATACAGTGTCTCTGTACAGTTACACAGCGAGTGATCCTTACGCTGCTGAATAAACAGCGACTCTGTACAGTGACACAGTGAGTGATCCTTACCCTGCTGAATAAACAGCGACTCTGTACAGTTACACAGTGAGTGATCCTTACCCTGCTGAATAGACAGTGACTCTGTACAGTTACACAGTGAGCGATCCTTACCCTGCTGAATAAACAGTGACTCTGTACAGTTACACAGTGAGTGATCCTTACCCTGCTGAATACACAGTGTCTCTGTACAGTTACACAGTGAGTGATCCTTACCCTGCTGAATAAACAGTGTCTCCGTACAGTTACACAGTGGGTGATCCTTACCCTGAATAAACAGTGTCTCTGTACAGTTACACAGTGAGTGACCCTTACCCTGCTGAATAAACAGTGTCTCTGTACAGTTACACAGTGAGTGATCCTTACCCTGCTGAATAAACAGTGACTTTGTACAGTTACACAGTGAGTGATCCTTACCCTGCTGAATAAACAGTGTCTCTGTACAGTTACACAGTGAGTGATCCTTACCCTGCTGAATAAACAGTGTCTCTGTACAGTTACACAGTGAGTGATCATTACCGTGCTGAATAAACAGTGACTCTGTACAGTTACACAGTGAGCGATCCTTACCCTGCTGAATAAACAGTGACTCTGTACAGTTACACAATGAGTGATCCTTACCCTGCTGAATAAACAGTGACTCTGTACAGTTAGACAGTGAGTGATCCTTACCCTGAATAAACAGTGTCTCTGTACAGTTACACAGTGAGCGACCCTTACCCTGCTGAATAAACAGTGTCTCTGTACAGTTACACAGTGAATGATCCTTACCCTGCTGAATAAACAGTGACTCTGTACAGTTACACAGTGAGTGATCCTTACCCTGCTGAATAAACAGTGTCTCTGTACAGTTACACAGTGAGTGATCCTTACCCTGCTGAATAAACAGTGACTCTGTACAGTTACACAGTGAGTGATCCTTACCCTGCTGAATAAACAGCGACTCTGTGCAGTTACACAGTGAGTGACCCTTACCCTGAATAAACAGTGTCTCTGTACAGTTACACAGTGAGCGATCCTTACACTGCTGAATAGACAGTGACCCTGTACAGTTACACAGTGAGTGACCCTTACCCTGAATAAACAGTGTCTCTGTACAGTTACACAGTGAGTGATCCTTACCCTGCTGAATAAACAGTGACTCTGTACAGTTACACAGTGAGTGATCCTTACCCTGCTGAATAAACAGTGACTCTGTACAGTTACACAGTGAGTGATCCTTACCCTGAATAAACAGTGACTCTGTACAGTTACACAGTGAGTGATCCTTACCCTGTGGAATAAACAGTGTCTCTGTACAGTTACACAGTGAGTGATCCTTACCCTGCTGAATATACAGTGACTCTGTACAGTTACACAGTGAGTGATCCTTACCCTGCTGAATATACAGTGACTCTGTACAGTTACACAGTGAGTGATCCTTACCCTGCTGAATAAACAGTGTCTCTGTACAGTAACACAGTGAGTGATCCTTACCCTGCTGAATATACAGTGACTCTGTACAGTTACACAGTGAGTGATCCTTACCCTGCTGAATAAACAGTGACTCTGTACAGTTACACAGTGAGTGATCCTTACCCTGCTGAATAAACAGTGACTCTGTACAGTTACACAGTGAGCGATCCTTACCCTGCTGAATAAACAGCGACTCTGTACAGTTACACAGTGAGTGATCCTTACCCTGCTGAATAAACAGTGACTCTGTACAGTAACACAGTGAGTGATCCTTACCCTGCTGAATAAACAGTGTCTCTGTACAGTTACACAGTGAGTGATCCTTACCCTGCTGAATAAACAGTGTCTCTGTACAGTTACACAGTGAGTGATCCTTACCCTGCTGAATAAACAGTGACTCTGTACAGTTACACAGTGAGCGATCCTTACCCTGCTGAATAAACAGTGACTCTGTACAGTTACACAGTGAGTGACCCTTACCCTGAATAAACAGTGACTCTGTACAGTTACACAGTGAGTGATCCTTACCCTGAATAAACAGTGACTCTGTACAGTTACACAGTGAGTGATCCTTTCCCTGCTGAATAAACAGTGACTCTGTACAGTTACACAGTGAGTGATCCTTACCCTGCTGAATAAACAGTGACTCTGTATAGTTACACAGTGAGCGATCCTTACCCTGCTGAATAAACAGTGACTCTGTACAGTTACACAGTGAGTGACCCTTACCCTGAATAAACAGTGACTCTGTACAGTTACACAGTGAGTGATCCTTACCCTGAATAAACAGTGACTCTGTACAGTTACACAGTGAGTGATCCTGACCCTGCTGAATAAACAGCGACTCTGTACAGTTACACAGTGAGTGATCCTCACCCTGCTGAATAAACAGCGACTCTGTACAGTTACACAGTGAGTGATCCTTACCCTGCTGAATAAACAGTGACTATGTACAGTTACACAGTGAGCGATCCTTACCCTGCTGAATAAACAGTGACTCTGTACAGTTACACAGTGAGCGATCCTTACCCTGCTGAATAAACAGTGACTCTATACAGTTACACAGTGAGTGATCCTTAGCCTGCTGAATAAACAGTGACTCTGTACAGTTATACAGTGAGTGATCCTTACCCTGCTGAATAAACAGTGTCTCTGTACAGTTACACAGTGAGCGATCCTTACCCTGCTGAATAAACAGTGACTCTGTACATTTACACAGTGAGTGACCCTTACCCTGCTGAATAAACAGTGTCTCTGTACAGTGACACAGTGAGTGATCCTTACCCTGCTGAATATACAGTGTCTCTGTACAGTTACACAGCGAGTGATCCTTACGCTGCTGAATAAACAGCGACTCTGTACAGTGACACAGTGAGTGATCCTTACCCTGCTGAATAAACAGCGACTCTGTACAGTTACACAGTGAGTGATCCTTACCCTGCTGAATAGACAGTGACTCTGTACAGTTACACAGTGAGCGATCCTTACCCTGCTGAATAAACAGTGACTCTGTACAGTTACACAGTGAGTGATCCTTACCCTGCTGAATACACAGTGTCTCTGTACAGTTACACAGTGAGTGATCCTTACCCTGCTGAATAAACAGTGTCTCCGTACAGTTACACAGTGGGTGATCCTTACCCTGAATAAACAGTGTCTCTGTACAGTTACACAGTGAGTGACCCTTACCCTGCTGAATAAAGAGTGTCTCAGTACAGTTACACAGTGAGTGATCCTTACCCTGCTGAATAAACAGTGACTTTGTACAGTTACAAAGTGAGTGATCCTTACCCTGCTGAATAAACAGTGTCTCTGTACAGTTACACAGTGAGTGATCCTTACCCTGCTGAATAAACAGTGTCTCTGTACAGTTACACAGTGAGTGATCATTACCGTGCTGAATAAACAGTGACTCTGTACAGTTACACAGTGAGCGATCCTTACCCTGCTGAATAAACAGTGACTCTGTACAGTTACACAGTGAGTGATCCTTACCCTGCTGAATAAACAGTGACTCTGTACAGTTAGACAGTGAGTGATCCTTACCCTGAATAAACAGTGTCTCTGTACAGAAACACAGTGAGTGACCCTTACCCTGCTGAATAAACAGTGTCTCTGTACAGTTACACAGTGAATGATCCTTACCCTGCTGAATAAACAGTGACTCTGGTCAGTTACACAGTGAGTGATCCTTACACTGCTGAATAAACAGTGTCTCTGTACAGTTACACAGTGAGTGATCCTTACCCTGCTGAATAAACAGTGACTCTGTACAGTTACACAGTGAGTGATCCTTACCCTGCTGAAGAAACAGCGACTCTGTGCAGTTACACAGTGAGTGACCCTTACCCTGAATAAACAGTGTCTCTGTACAGTTACACAGTGAGCGATCCTTACCCTGCTGAATAGACAGTGACCCTGTACAGTTACACAGTGAGTGACCCTTACCCTGAATAAAGAGTGTCTCTGTACAGTTACACAGTGAGTGATCCTTACCCTGCTGAATAAACAGTGACTCTGTACAGTTACACAGTGAGTGATCCTTACCCTGCTGAATAAACAGTGACTCTGTACAGTTACACAGTGAGTGATCCTTACCCTGAATAAACAGTGACTGTACAGTTACACAGTGAGTGATCCTTACCCTGTGGAATAAACAGTGTCTCTGTACAGTTACACAGTGAGTGATCCTTACCCTGCTGAATATACAGTGACTCTGTACAGTTACACAGTGAGTGATCCTTACCCTGCTGAATATACAGTGACTCTGTACAGTTACACAGTGAGTGATCCTTACCCTGCTGAATAAACAGTGTCTCTGTACAGTAACACAGTGAGTGATCCTTACCCTGCTGAATATACAGTGACTCTGTACAGTTACACAGTGAGTGATCCTTACCCTGCTGAATAAACAGTGACTCTGTACAGTTACACAGTGAGTGATCCTTACCCTGCTGAATAAACAGTGACTCTGTACAGTTACACAGTGAGCGATCCTTACCCTGCTGAATAAACAGTGACTCTGTACAGTTACACAGTGAGTGACCCTTACCCTGAATAAACAGTGACTCTGTACAGTTACACAGTGAGTGATCCTTACCCTGAATAAACAGTGACTCTGTACAGATACACAGTGAGTGATCCTTCCCCTGCTGAATAAACAGTGACTCTGTACAGTTACACAGTGAGTGATCCTTACCCTGCTGAATAAACAGTGACTCTGTATAGTTACACAGTGAGCGATCCTTAC
The DNA here is from genome assembly GCF_964213995.1 of Mustelus asterias. Lineage (NCBI taxonomy): Eukaryota > Metazoa > Chordata > Chondrichthyes > Carcharhiniformes > Triakidae > Mustelus > Mustelus asterias. The sequence goes on along the minus strand of NW_027591215.1, from coordinate 65,905 downwards.
CCTGCTGAATAAACAGTGACTCTGTACAGTTACACAGTGAGTGACCCTTACCCTGAATAAACAGTGACTCTGTACAGTTACACAGTGAGTGATCCTTACCCTGAATAAACAGTGACTCTGTACAGTTACACAGTGAGTGATCCTTACCCTGCTTAATAAACAGCGACTCTGTACAGTTACACAGTGAGTGATCCTCACCCTGCTGAATAAACAGCGACTCTGTACAGTTACACAGTGAGTGATCCTTACCCTGCTGAATAAACAGTGACTATGTAGTTACACAGTGAGCGATCCTTACCCTGCTGAGTAAACAGTGACTCTGTACAGTTACACAGTGAGCGATCCTGACCCTGCTGAATAAACAGTGACTCTATACAGTTACACAGTGAGTGATCCTTAGCCTGCTGAATAAACAGTGACTCTGTACAGTTATACAGTGAGTGATCCTTACCCTGCTGAATAAACAGTGTCTCTGTACAGTTACACAGTGAGCGATCCTTACCCTGCTGAATAAACAGTGACTCTGTACAGTTACACAGTGAGTGACCCTTACCCTGCTGAATAAACAGTGACTCTGTACAGTGACACAGTGAGTGATCCTTACCCTGCTGAATATACAGTGTCTCTGTACAGTTACACAGCGAGTGATCCTTACGCTGCTGAATAAACAGCGACTCTGTACAGTGACACAGTGAGTGATCCTTACCCTGCTGAATAAACAGCGACTCTGTACAGTTACACAGTGAGTGATCCTTACCCTGCTGAATAGACGGTGACTCTGTACAGTTACACAGTGAGCGATCCTTACCCTGCTGAATAAACAGTGACTCTGTACAGTTACACAGTGAGTGATCCTTACCCTGCTGAATACACAGTGTCTCTGTACAGTTACACAGTGAGTGATCCTTACCCTGCTGAATAAACAGTGTCTCCGTACAGTTACACAGTGGGTGATCCTTACCCTGAATAAACAGTCTCTCTGTACAGTTACACAGTGAGTGACCCTTACCCTGCTGAATAAACAGTGTCCCTGTACAGTTACACAGTGAGTGATCCTTACCCTGCTGAATAAACAGTGACTCTGTACAGTTACACAGTGAGTGATCCTTACCCTGCTGAATAAACAGTGTCTCTGTACAGTTACACAGTGAGTGATCCTTACCCTGCTGAATAAACAGTGACTCTGGACAGTTACACAGTGAGCGATCCTTACCCTGCTGAATAAACAGTGACTCTGTACAGTTACACAGTGATTGATCCTTACCCTGCTGAATAAACAGTGACTCTGTACAGTTAGACAGTGAGTGATCCTTACCCTGAATAAACAGTGTCTCTGTACAGTTAAACAGTGAGTGACCCTTACCCTGCTGAATAAACAGTGTCTCTGTACAGTTACACAGTGAGTGATCCTTACCCTGCTGAATAAACAGTGACTCTGTACAGTTAGACAGTGAGTGATCCTAACCCTGCTGAATAAACAGTGTCTCTGTACAGTTACACAGTGAGTGATCCGTACCCTGCTGAATAAACAGTGTCTCTGTACAGTTACACAGTGAGTGATCCTTACCCTGCTGAATAAACAGTGACTCTGTACAGTGACACAGTGAGTGATCCTTACCCTGCTGAATAAACAGTGACTCTGTACAGTTACACAGTGAGTGATCCTTACCCTGCTGAATAAACAGTGTCTCTGTACAGTTACACAGTGAGTGATCCTTACCCTGCTGAATAAACAGTGACTCTGTACAGTTACACAGTGAGCGTTCCTTACCCTGCTGAATAAACAGTGACTCTGTACAGTTACATAGTGAGTGATCCTTACCCTGAATAAACAGTGACACTGTACAGTTACACAGTGAGTGATCCTTACCCTGCTGAATAAACAGTGACTCTGTACAGTTACACAGTGAGTGATCCTTACCCTGCTGAATAAACAGTGACTCTGTACAGTTACACAGTGAGCGATCCTTACCCTGCTGAATAAACAGTGACTCTGTACAGTTACACAGTAAGTGACCCTTACCCTGAATAAACAGTGACTCTGTACAGTTACACAGTGAGTGATCCTTACCCTGAATAAACAGTGACTCTGTACAGTTACACAGTGAGTGATCCTTACCCTGCTGAAAAAACAGTGACTCTGTACAGTTACACAGTGAGTGATCCTTACCCTGCTGAATAAACAGTGACTCTGTATAGTTACACAGTGAGCGATCCTTACCCTGCTGAATAAACAGTGACTCTGTACAGTTACACAGTGAGTGACCCTTACCCTGAATAAACAGTGACTCTGTACAGTTACACAGTGAGTGATCCTTACCCTGAATAAACAGTGACTCTGTACAGTTACACAGTGAGTGATCCTTACCCTGCTGAATAAACAGCGACTCTGTACAGTTACACAGTGAGTGATCCTCACCCTGCTGAATAAACAGCGACTCTGTACAGTTACACAGTGAGTGATCCTTACCCTGCTGAATAAACAGTGACTATGTACAGTTACACAGTGAGCGATCCTTACCCTGCTGAATAAACAGTGACTCTGTACAGTAACACAGTGAGCGATCCTTACCCTGCTGAATAAACAGTGACTCTATACAGTTACACAGTGAGTGATCCTTAGTCTGCTGAATAAACAGTGACTCTGTACAGTTATACAGTGAGTGATCCTTACCCTCCTGAATAAACAGTGTCTCTGTACAGTTACACAGTGAGTGATCCTTACCCTGCTGAATAAACAGTGACTATGTAGTTACACAGTGAGCGATCCTTACCCTGCTGAATAAACAGTGACTCTGTACAGTTACACAGTGAGCGATCCTTACCCTGCTGAATAAACAGTGACTCTATACAGTTACACAGTGAGTGATCCTTAGCCTGCTGAATAAACAGTGACTCTGTACAGTTACACAGTGGGTGATCCTTACCCTGAATAAACAGTGTCTCTGTACAGTTACACAGTGAGTGACCCTTACCCTGCTGAATAAACAGTGTCCCTGTACAGTTACACAGTGAGTGATCCTTACCCTGCTGAATAAACAGTGACTCTGTACAGTTAGACAGTGAGTGATCCTAACCCTGCTGAATAAACAGTGTCTCTGTACAGTTACACAGTGAGTGATCCGTACCCTGCTGAATAAACAGTGTCTCTGTACAGTTACACAGTGAGTGATCCTTACCCTGCTGAATAAACAGTGACTCTGTACAGTGACACAGTGAGTGATCCTTACCCTGCTGAATAAACAGTGACTCTGTACAGTTACACAGTGAGTGATCCTTACCCTGCTGAATAAACAGTGACTCTGTACAGTTACACAGTGAGCGATCCTTACCCTGCTGAATAAACAGTGACTCTGTACAGTTACATAGTGAGTGATCCTTACCCTGAATAAACAGTGACACTGTACAGTTACACAGTGAGTGATCCTTACCCTGCTGAATAAACAGTGACTCTGTACAGTTACACAGTGAGTGATCCTTACCCTGCTGAATAAACAGTGACTCTGTACAGTTACACAGTGAGCGATCCTTACCCTGCTGAATAAACAGTGACTCTGTACAGTTACACAGTAAGTGACCCTTACCCTGAATAAACAGTGACTCTGTACAGTTACACAGTGAGTGATCCTTACCCTGAATAAACAGTGACTCTGTACAGTTACACAGTGAGTGATCCTTACCCTGCTGAATAAACAGTGACTCTGTACAGTTACACAGTGAGTGATCCTTACCCTGCTGAATAAACAGTGACTCTGTATAGTTACACAGTGAGCGATCCTTACCCTGCTGAATAAACAGTGACTCTGTACAGTTACACAGTGAGTGACCCTTACCCTGAATAAACAGTGACTCTGTACAGTTACACAGTGAGTGATCCTTACCCTGAATAAACAGTGACTCTGTACAGTTACACAGTGAGTGATCCTTACCCTGCTGAATAAACAGCGACTCTGTACAGTTACACAGTGAGTGATCCTCACCCTGCTGAATAAACAGCGACTCTGTACAGTTACACAGTGAGTGATCCTTACCCTGCTGAATAAACAGTGACTATGTACAGTTACACAGTGAGCGATCCTTACCCTGCTGAATAAACAGTGACTCTGTACAGTAACACAGTGAGCGATCCTTACCCTGCTGAATAAACAGTGACTCTATACAGTTACACAGTGAGTGATCCTTAGTCTGCTGAATAAACAGTGACTCTGTACAGTTATACAGTGAGTGATCCTTACCCTCCTGAATAAACAGTGTCTCTGTACAGTTACACAGTGAGTGATCCTTACCCTGCTGAATAAACAGTGACTATGTAGTTACACAGTGAGCGATCCTTACCCTGCTGAATAAACAGTGACTCTGTACAGTTACACAGTGAGCGATCCTTACCCTGCTGAATAAACAGTGACTCTATACAGTTACACAGTGAGTGATCCTTAGCCTGCTGAATAAACAGTGACTCTGTACAGTTACACAGTGGGTGATCCTTACCCTGAATAAACAGTGTCTCTGTACAGTTACACAGTGAGTGACCCTTACCCTGCTGAATAAACAGTGTCCCTGTACAGGGACACAGTGAGTGATCCTTAGCCTGCTGAATAAACAGTGACTCTGTACAGTTATACAGTGAGTGATCCTTACCCTGCTGAATAAACAGTGTCTCTGTACAGTTACACAGTGAGCGATCCTTACCCTGCTGAATAAACAGTGACTCTGTACAGTTACACAGTGAGTGACCCTTACCCTGCTGAATAAACAGTGACTCTGTACAGTGACACAGTGAGTGATCCTTACCCTGCTGAATATACAGTGTCTCTGTACAGTTACACAGCGAGTGATCCTTACGCTGCTGAATAAACAGCGACTCTGTACAGTGACACAGTGAGTGATCCTTACCCTGCTGAATAAACAGCGACTCTGTACAGTTACACAGTGAGTGATCCTCACCCTGCTGAATAAACAGCGACTCTGTACAGTTACACAGTGAGTGATCCTTACCCTGCTGAATAAACAGTGACTATGTACAGTTACACAGTGAGCGATCCTTACCCTGCTGAATAAACAGTGACTCTGTACAGTAACACAGTGAGCGATCCTTACCCTGCTGAATAAACAGTGACTCTATACAGTTACACAGTGAGTGATCCTTAGTCTGCTGAATAAACAGTGACTCTGTACAGTTATACAGTGAGTGATCCTTACCCTCCTGAATAAACAGTGTCTCTGTACAGTTACACAGTGAGTGATCCTTACCCTGCTGAATAAACAGTGACTATGTAGTTACACAGTGAGCGATCCTTACCCTGCTGAATAAACAGTGACTCTGTACAGTTACACAGTGAGCGATCCTTACCCTGCTGAATAAACAGTGACTCTATACAGTTACACAGTGAGTGATCCTTAGCCTGCTGAATAAACAGTGACTCTGTACAGTTACACAGTGGGTGATCCTTACCCTGAATAAACAGTGTCTCTGTACAGTTACACAGTGAGTGACCCTTACCCTGCTGAATAAACAGTGTCCCTGTACAGTTACACAGTGAGTGATCCTTACCCTGCTGAATAAACAGTGACTCTGTACAGTTAGACAGTGAGTGATCCTAACCCTGCTGAATAAACAGTGTCTCTGTACAGTTACACAGTGAGTGATCCGTACCCTGCTGAATAAACAGTGTCTCTGTACAGTTACACAGTGAGTGATCCTTACCCTGCTGAATAAACAGTGACTCTGTACAGTGACACAGTGAGTGATCCTTACCCTGCTGAATAAACAGTGACTCTGTACAGTTACACAGTGAGTGATCCTTACCCTGCTGAATAAACAGTGACTCTGTACAGTTACACAGTGAGCGATCCTTACCCTGCTGAATAAACAGTGACTCTGTACAGTTACATAGTGAGTGATCCTTACCCTGAATAAACAGTGACACTGTACAGTTACACAGTGAGTGATCCTTACCCTGCTGAATAAACAGTGACTCTGTACAGTTACACAGTGAGTGATCCTTACCCTGCTGAATAAACAGTGACTCTGTACAGTTACACAGTGAGCGATCCTTACCCTGCTGAATAAACAGTGACTCTGTACAGTTACACAGTAAGTGACCCTTACCCTGAATAAACAGTGACTCTGTACAGTTACACAGTGAGTGATCCTTACCCTGAATAAACAGTGACTCTGTACAGTTACACAGTGAGTGATCCTTACCCTGCTGAATAAACAGTGACTCTGTACAGTTACACAGTGAGTGATCCTTACCCTGCTGAATAAACAGTGACTCTGTATAGTTACACAGTGAGCGATCCTTACCCTGCTGAATAAACAGTGACTCTGTACAGTTACACAGTGAGTGACCCTTACCCTGAATAAACAGTGACTCTGTACAGTTACACAGTGAGTGATCCTTACCCTGAATAAACAGTGACTCTGTACAGTTACACAGTGAGTGATCCTTACCCTGCTGAATAAACAGCGACTCTGTACAGTTACACAGTGAGTGATCCTCACCCTGCTGAATAAACAGCGACTCTGTACAGTTACACAGTGAGTGATCCTTACCCTGCTGAATAAACAGTGACTATGTACAGTTACACAGTGAGCGATCCTTACCCTGCTGAATAAACAGTGACTCTGTACAGTAACACAGTGAGCGATCCTTACCCTGCTGAATAAACAGTGACTCTATACAGTTACACAGTGAGCGATCCTTACCCTGCTGAATAAACAGTGACTCTATACAGTTACACAGTGAGTGATCCTTAGTCTGCTGAATAAACAGTGACTCTGTACAGTTATACAGTGAGTGATCCTTACCCTCCTGAATAAACAGTGTCTCTGTACAGTTACACAGTGAGTGATCCTTACCCTGCTGAATAAACAGTGACTATGTAGTTACACAGTGAGCGATCCTGACCCTGCTGAATAAACAGTGACTCTATACAGTTACACAGTGAGTGATCCTTAGCCTGCTGAATAAACAGTGACTCTGTACAGTTACACAGTGGGTGATCCTTACCCTGAATAAACAGTGTCTCTGTACAGTTACACAGTGAGTGACCCTTACCCTGCTGAATAAACAGTGTCCCTGTACAGGGACACAGTGAGTGATCCTTAGCCTGCTGAATAAACAGTGACTCTGTACAGTTATACAGTGAGTGATCCTTACCCTGCTGAATAAACAGTGTCTCTGTACAGTTACACAGTGAGCGATCCTTACCCTGCTGAATAAACAGTGACTCTGTACAGTTACACAGTGAGTGACCCTTACCCTGCTGAATAAACAGTGACTCTGTACAGTGACACAGTGAGTGATCCTTACCCTGCTGAATATACAGTGTCTCTGTACAGTTACACAGCGAGTGATCCTTACGCTGCTGAATAAACAGCGACTCTGTACAGTGACACAGTGAGTGATCCTTACCCTGCTGAATAAACAGCGACTCTGTACAGTTACACAGTGAGTGATCCTTACCCTGCTGAATAGACGGTGACTCTGTACAGTTACACAGTGAGCGATCCTTACCCTGCTGAATAAACAGTGACTCTGTACAGTTACACAGTGAGTGATCCTTACCCTGCTGAATACACAGTGTCTCTGTACAGTTACACAGTGAGTGATCCTTCCCCTGCTGAATAAACAGTGTCTCCGTACAGTTACACAGTGGGTGATCCTTACCCTGAATAAACAGTGTCTCTGTACAGTTACACAGTGAGTGACCCTTACCCTGCTGAATAAACAGTGTCCCTGTACAGTTACACAGTGAGTGATCCTTACCCTGCTGAATAAACAGTGACTCTGTACAGTTACACAGTGAGTGATCCTTACCCTGCTGAATAAACAGTGTCTCTGTACAGTTACACAGTGAGTGATCCTTACCCTGCTGAATAAACAGTGTCTCTGGACAGTTACACAGTGAGTGATCCTTACCGTGCTGAATAAACAGTGACTCTGGACAGTTACACTGTGAGCGATCCTTACCCTGCTGAATAAACAGTGACTCTGTACAGTTACACAGTGATTGATCCTTACCCTGCTGAATAAACAGTGACTCTGTACAGTTAGACAGTGAGTGATCCTTACCCTGAATAAACAGTGTCTCTGTACAGTTAAACAGTGAGTGACCCTTACCCTGCTGAATAAACAGTGTCTCTGTACAGTTACAAAGTGAGTGATCCTTACCCTGCTGAATAAACAGTGACTCTGTACAGTTACACAGTGAGTGATCCTAACCCTGCTGAATAAACAGTGTCTCTGTACAGTTACACAGTGAGTGATCCGTACCCTGCTGAATAAACAGTGTCTCTGTACAGTTACACAGTGAGTGATCCTTACCCTGCTGAATAAACAGTGACTCTGTACAGTGACACAGTGAGTGATCCTTACCCTGCTGAATAAACAGTGACTCTGTACAGTTACACAGTGAGTGATCCTTACCCTGCTGAATAAACAGTGTCTCTGTACAGTTACACAGTGAGTGATCCTTACCCTGCTGAATAAACAGTGACTCTGTACAGTTACACAGTGAGCGATCCTTACCCTGCTGAATAAACAGTGACTCTGTACAGTTACATAGTGAGTGATCCTTACCCTGAATAAACAGTGACACTGTACAGTTACACAGTGAGTGATCCTTACCCTGCTGAATAAACAGTGACTCTGTACAGTTACACAGTGAGTGATCCTTACCCTGCTGAATAAACAGTGACTCTGTACAGTTACACAGTGAGCGATCCTTACCCTGCTGAATAAACAGTGACTCTGTACAGTTACACAGTGAGTGACCCTTACCCTGAATAAACAGTGACTCTGTACAGTTACACAGTGAGTGATCCTTACCCTGAATAAACAGTGACTCTGTACAGTTACACAGTGAGTGATCCTTACCCTGCTGAATAAACAGTGACTCTGTACAGTTACACAGTGAGTGATCCTTACCCTGCTGAATAAACAGTGACTCTGTATAGTTACACAGTGAGCGATCCTTACCCTGCTGAATAAACAGTGACTCTGTACAGTTACACAGTGAGTGACCCTTACCCTGAATAAACAGTGACTCTGTACAGTTACACAGTGAGTGATCCTTACCCTGAATAAACAGTGACTCTGTACAGTTACACAGTGAGTGATCCTTACCCTGCTGAATAAACAGCGAATCTGTACAGTTACACAGTGAGTGATCCTCACCCTGCTGAATAAACAGCGACTCTGTACAGTTACACAGTGAGTGATCCTTACCCTGCTGAATAAACAGTGACTGTGTACAGTTACACAGTGAGCGATCCTTACCCTGCTGAATAAACAGTGACTCTGTACAGTAACACAGTGAGCGATCCTGACCCTGCTGAATAAACAGTGACTCTATACAGTTACACAGTGAGTGATCCTTAGCCTGCTGAATAAACAGTGACTCTGTACAGTTATACAGTGAGTGATCCTTACCCTCCTGAATAAACAGTGTCTCTGTACAGTTACACAGTGAGTGATCCTTACCCTGCTGAATAAACAGTGACTGTGTACAGTTACACAGTGAGCGATCCTTACCCTGCTGAATAAACAGTGACTCTGTACAGTAACACAGTGAGCGATCCTGACCCTGCTGAATAAACAGTGACTCTATACAGTTACACAGTGAGTGATCCTTAGCCTGCTGAATAAACAGTGACTCTGTACAGTTACACAGTGGGTGATCCTTACCCTGAATAAACAGTGTCTCTGTACAGTTACACAGTGAGTGACCCTTACCCTGCTGAATAAACAGTGTCCCTGTACAGTTACACAGTGAGTGATCCTTACCCTGCTGAATAAACAGTGACTCTGTACAGTTAGACAGTGAGTGATCCTAACCCTGCTGAATAAACAGTGTCTCTGTACAGTTACACAGTGAGTGATCCGTACCCTGCTGAATAAACAGTGTCTCTGTACAGTTACACAGTGAGTGATCCTTACCCTGCTGAATAAACAGTGACTCTGTACAGTGACACAGTGAGTGATCCTTACCCTGCTGAATAAACAGTGACTCTGTACAGTTACACAGTGAGTGATCCTTACCCTGCTGAATAAACAGTGACTCTGTACAGTTACACAGTGAGCGATCCTTACCCTGCTGAATAAACAGTGACTCTGTACAGTTACATAGTGAGTGATCCTTACCCTGAATAAACAGTGACACTGTACAGTTACACAGTGAGTGATCCTTACCCTGCTGAATAAACAGTGACTCTGTACAGTTACACAGTGAGTGATCCTTACCCTGCTGAATAAACAGTGACTCTGTACAGTTACACAGTGAGCGATCCTTACCCTGCTGAATAAACAGTGACTCTGTACAGTTACACAGTAAGTGACCCTTACCCTGAATAAACAGTGACTCTGTACAGTTACACAGTGAGTGATCCTTACCCTGAATAAACAGTGACTCTGTACAGTTACACAGTGAGTGATCCTTACCCTGCTGAATAAACAGTGACTCTGTACAGTTACACAGTGAGTGATCCTTACCCTGCTGAATAAACAGTGACTCTGTATAGTTACACAGTGAGCGATCCTTACCCTGCTGAATAAACAGTGACTCTGTACAGTTACACAGTGAGTGACCCTTACCCTGAATAAACAGTGACTCTGTACAGTTACACAGTGAGTGATCCTTACCCTGAATAAACAGTGACTCTGTACAGTTACACAGTGAGTGATCCTTACCCTGCTGAATAAACAGCGACTCTGTACAGTTACACAGTGAGTGATCCTCACCCTGCTGAATAAACAGCGACTCTGTACAGTTACACAGTGAGTGATCCTTACCCTGCTGAATAAACAGTGACTATGTACAGTTACACAGTGAGCGATCCTTACCCTGCTGAATAAACAGTGACTCTGTACAGTAACACAGTGAGCGATCCTTACCCTGCTGAATAAACAGTGACTCTATACAGTTACACAGTGAGTGATCCTTAGTCTGCTGAATAAACAGTGACTCTGTACAGTTATACAGTGAGTGATCCTTACCCTCCTGAATAAACAGTGTCTCTGTACAGTTACACAGTGAGTGATCCTTACCCTGCTGAATAAACAGTGACTATGTAGTTACACAGTGAGCGATCCTTACCCTGCTGAATAAACAGTGACTCTGTACAGTTACACAGTGAGCGATCCTTACCCTGCTGAATAAACAGTGACTCTATACAGTTACACAGTGAGTGATCCTTAGCCTGCTGAATAAACAGTGACTCTGTACAGTTACACAGTGGGTGATCCTTACCCTGAATAAACAGTGTCTCTGTACAGTTACACAGTGAGTGACCCTTACCCTGCTGAATAAACAGTGTCCCTGTACAGGGACACAGTGAGTGATCCTTAGCCTGCTGAATAAACAGTGACTCTGTACAGTTATACAGTGAGTGATCCTTACCCTGCTGAATAAACAGTGTCTCTGTACAGTTACACAGTGAGCGATCCTTACCCTGCTGAATAAACAGTGACTCTGTACAGTTACACAGTGAGTGACCCTTACCCTGCTGAATAAACAGTGACTCTGTACAGTGACACAGTGAGTGATCCTTACCCTGCTGAATATACAGTGTCTCTGTACAGTTACACAGCGAGTGATCCTTACGCTGCTGAATAAACAGCGACTCTGTACAGTGACACAGTGAGTGATCCTTACCCTGCTGAATAAACAGCGACTCTGTACAGTTACACAGTGAGTGATCCTCACCCTGCTGAATAAACAGCGACTCTGTACAGTTACACAGTGAGTGATCCTTACCCTGCTGAATAAACAGTGACTATGTACAGTTACACAGTGAGCGATCCTTACCCTGCTGAATAAACAGTGACTCTGTACAGTAACACAGTGAGCGATCCTTACCCTGCTGAATAAACAGTGACTCTATACAGTTACACAGTGAGTGATCCTTAGTCTGCTGAATAAACAGTGACTCTGTACAGTTATACAGTGAGTGATCCTTACCCTCCTGAATAAACAGTGTCTCTGTACAGTTACACAGTGAGTGATCCTTACCCTGCTGAATAAACAGTGACTATGTAGTTACACAGTGAGCGATCCTTACCCTGCTGAATAAACAGTGACTCTGTACAGTTACACAGTGAGCGATCCTTACCCTGCTGAATAAACAGTGACTCTATACAGTTACACAGTGAGTGATCCTTAGCCTGCTGAATAAACAGTGACTCTGTACAGTTACACAGTGGGTGATCCTTACCCTGAATAAACAGTGTCTCTGTACAGTTACACAGTGAGTGACCCTTACCCTGCTGAATAAACAGTGTCCCTGTACAGTTACACAGTGAGTGATCCTTACCCTGCTGAATAAACAGTGACTCTGTACAGTTAGACAGTGAGTGATCCTAACCCTGCTGAATAAACAGTGTCTCTGTACAGTTACACAGTGAGTGATCCGTACCCTGCTGAATAAACAGTGTCTCTGTACAGTTACACAGTGAGTGATCCTTACCCTGCTGAATAAACAGTGACTCTGTACAGTGACACAGTGAGTGATCCTTACCCTGCTGAATAAACAGTGACTCTGTACAGTTACACAGTGAGTGATCCTTACCCTGCTGAATAAACAGTGACTCTGTACAGTTACACAGTGAGCGATCCTTACCCTGCTGAATAAACAGTGACTCTGTACAGTTACATAGTGAGTGATCCTTACCCTGAATAAACAGTGACACTGTACAGTTACACAGTGAGTGATCCTTACCCTGCTGAATAAACAGTGACTCTGTACAGTTACACAGTGAGTGATCCTTACCCTGCTGAATAAACAGTGACTCTGTACAGTTACACAGTGAGCGATCCTTACCCTGCTGAATAAACAGTGACTCTGTACAGTTACACAGTAAGTGACCCTTACCCTGAATAAACAGTGACTCTGTACAGTTACACAGTGAGTGATCCTTACCCTGAATAAACAGTGACTCTGTACAGTTACACAGTGAGTGATCCTTACCCTGCTGAATAAACAGTGACTCTGTACAGTTACACAGTGAGTGATCCTTACCCTGCTGAATAAACAGTGACTCTGTATAGTTACACAGTGAGCGATCCTTACCCTGCTGAATAAACAGTGACTCTGTACAGTTACACAGTGAGTGACCCTTACCCTGAATAAACAGTGACTCTGTACAGTTACACAGTGAGTGATCCTTACCCTGAATAAACAGTGACTCTGTACAGTTACACAGTGAGTGATCCTTACCCTGCTGAATAAACAGCGACTCTGTACAGTTACACAGTGAGTGATCCTCACCCTGCTGAATAAACAGCGACTCTGTACAGTTACACAGTGAGTGATCCTTACCCTGCTGAATAAACAGTGACTATGTACAGTTACACAGTGAGCGATCCTTACCCTGCTGAATAAACAGTGACTCTGTACAGTAACACAGTGAGCGATCCTTACCCTGCTGAATAAACAGTGACTCTATACAGTTACACAGTGAGTGATCCTTAGTCTGCTGAATAAACAGTGACTCTGTACAGTTATACAGTGAGTGATCCTTACCCTCCTGAATAAACAGTGTCTCTGTACAGTTACACAGTGAGTGATCCTTACCCTGCTGAATAAACAGTGACTATGTAGTTACACAGTGAGCGATCCTTACCCTGCTGAATAAACAGTGACTCTGTACAGTTACACAGTGAGCGATCCTTACCCTGCTGAATAAACAGTGACTCTATACAGTTACACAGTGAGTGATCCTTAGCCTGCTGAATAAACAGTGACTCTGTACAGTTACACAGTGGGTGATCCTTACCCTGAATAAACAGTGTCTCTGTACAGTTACACAGTGAGTGACCCTTACCCTGCTGAATAAACAGTGTCCCTGTACAGGGACACAGTGAGTGATCCTTAGCCTGCTGAATAAACAGTGACTCTGTACAGTTATACAGTGAGTGATCCTTACCCTGCTGAATAAACAGTGTCTCTGTACAGTTACACAGTGAGCGATCCTTACCCTGCTGAATAAACAGTGACTCTGTACAGTTACACAGTGAGTGACCCTTACCCTGCTGAATAAACAGTGACTCTGTACAGTGACACAGTGAGTGATCCTTACCCTGCTGAATATACAGTGTCTCTGTACAGTTACACAGCGAGTGATCCTTACGCTGCTGAATAAACAGCGACTCTGTACAGTGACACAGTGAGTGATCCTTACCCTGCTGAATAAACAGCGACTCTGTACAGTTACACAGTGAGTGATCCTTACCCTGCTGAATAGACGGTGACTCTGTACAGTTACACAGTGAGCGATCCTTACCCTGCTGAATAAACAGTGACTCTGTACAGTTACACAGTGAGTGATCCTTACCCTGCTGAATACACAGTGTCTCTGTACAGTTACACAGTGAGTGATCCTTCCCCTGCTGAATAAACAGTGTCTCCGTACAGTTACACAGTGGGTGATCCTTACCCTGAATAAACAGTGTCTCTGTACAGTTACACAGTGAGTGACCCTTACCCTGCTGAATAAACAGTGTCCCTGTACAGTTACACAGTGAGTGATCCTTACCCTGCTGAATAAACAGTGACTCTGTACAGTTACACAGTGAGTGATCCTTACCCTGCTGAATAAACAGTGTCTCTGTACAGTTACACAGTGAGTGATCCTTACCCTGCTGAATAAACAGTGTCTCTGGACAGTTACACAGTGAGTGATCCTTACCGTGCTGAATAAACAGTGACTCTGGACAGTTACACAGTGAGCGATCCTTACCCTGCTGAATAAACAGTGACTCTGTACAGTTACACAGTGATTGATCCTTACCCTGCTGAATAAACAGTGACTCTGTACAGTTAGACAGTGAGTGATCCTTACCCTGAATAAACAGTGTCTCTGTACAGTTAAACAGTGAGTGACCCTTACCCTGCTGAATAAACAGTGTCTCTGTACAGTTACAAAGTGAGTGATCCTTACCCTGCTGAATAAACAGTGACTCTGTACAGTTACACAGTGAGTGATCCTAACCCTGCTGAATAAACAGTGTCTCTGTACAGTTACACAGTGAGTGATCCGTACCCTGCTGAATAAACAGTGTCTCTGTACAGTTACACAGTGAGTGATCCTTACCCTGCTGAATAAACAGTGACTCTGTACAGTGACACAGTGAGTGATCCTTACCCTGCTGAATAAACAGTGACTCTGTACAGTTACACAGTGAGTGATCCTTACCCTGCTGAATAAACAGTGTCTCTGTACAGTTACACAGTGAGTGATCCTTACCCTGCTGAATAAACAGTGACTCTGTACAGTTACACAGTGAGCGATCCTTACCCTGCTGAATAAACAGTGACTCTGTACAGTTACATAGTGAGTGATCCTTACCCTGAATAAACAGTGACACTGTACAGTTACACAGTGAGTGATCCTTACCCTGCTGAATAAACAGTGACTCTGTACAGTTACACAGTGAGTGATCCTTACCCTGCTGAATAAACAGTGACTCTGTACAGTTACACAGTGAGCGATCCTTACCCTGCTGAATAAACAGTGACTCTGTACAGTTACACAGTGAGTGACCCTTACCCTGAATAAACAGTGACTCTGTACAGTTACACAGTGAGTGATCCTTACCCTGAATAAACAGTGACTCTGTACAGTTACACAGTGAGTGATCCTTACCCTGCTGAATAAACAGTGACTCTGTACAGTTACACAGTGAGTGATCCTTACCCTGCTGAATAAACAGTGACTCTGTATAGTTACACAGTGAGCGATCCTTACCCTGCTGAATAAACAGTGACTCTGTACAGTTACACAGTGAGTGACCCTTACCCTGAATAAACAGTGACTCTGTACAGTTACACAGTGAGTGATCCTTACCCTGAATAAACAGTGACTCTGTACAGTTACACAGTGAGTGATCCTTACCCTGCTGAATAAACAGCGAATCTGTACAGTTACACAGTGAGTGATCCTCACCCTGCTGAATAAACAGCGACTCTGTACAGTTACACAGTGAGTGATCCTTACCCTGCTGAATAAACAGTGACTGTGTACAGTTACACAGTGAGCGATCCTTACCCTGCTGAATAAACAGTGACTCTGTACAGTAACACAGTGAGCGATCCTGACCCTGCTGAATAAACAGTGACTCTATACAGTTACACAGTGAGTGATCCTTAGCCTGCTGAATAAACAGTGACTCTGTACAGTTATACAGTGAGTGATCCTTACCCTCCTGAATAAACAGTGTCTCTGTACAGTTACACAGTGAGTGATCCTTACCCTGCTGAATAAACAGTGACTATGTAGTTACACAGTGAGCGATCCTTACCCTGCTGAATAAACAGTGACTCTGTACAGTTACACAGTGAGCGATCCTTACCCTGCTGAATAAACAGTGACTCTATACAGTTACACAGTGAGTGATCCTTAGCCTGCTGAATAAACAGTGACTCTGTACAGTTATACAGTGAGTGATCCTTACCCTGCTGAATAAACAGTGTCTCTGTACAGTTACACAGTGAGCGATCCTGACCCTGCTGAATAAACAGTGACTCTGTACAGTTACACAGTGAGTGACCCTTACCCTGCTGAATAACCAGTGACTCTGTACAGTGACACAGTGAGTGATCCTTACCCTGCTGAATATACAGTGTCTCTGTACAGTTACACAGCGAGTGATCCTTACGCTGCTGAATAAACAGCGACTCTGTACAGTGACACAGTGAGTGATCCTTACCCTGCTGAATAAACAGCGACTCTGTACAGTTACACAGTGAGTGATCCTTACCCTGCTGAATAGACGGTGACTCTGTACAGTTACACAGTGAGCGATCCTTACCCTGCTGAATAAACAGTGACTCTGTACAGTTACACAGTGAGTGATCCTTACCCTGCTGAATACACAGTGTCTCTGTACAGTTACACAGTGAGTGATCCTTACCCTGAATAAACAGTGTCTCCGTACAGTTACACAGTGGGTGATCCTTACCCTGAATAAACAGTGTCTCTGTACAGTTACACAGTGAGTGACCCTTACCCTGCTGAATAAACAGTGTCCCTGTACAGGGACACAGTGAGTGATCCTTACCCTGCTGAATAAACAGTGACTCTGTACAGTTACACAGTGAGTGATCCTTACCCTGCTGAATAAACAGTGTCTCTGTACAGTTACACAGTGAGTGATCCTTACCCTGCTGAATAAACAGTGTCTCTGTACAGTTACACAGTGAGTGATCCTTACCCTGCTGAATAAACAGTGACTCTGGACAGTTACACAGTGAGCGATCCTTACCCTGCTGAATAAACAGTGACTCTGTACAGTTACACAGTGAGTGATCCTTACCCTGAATAAACAGTGTCTCTGTACAGTTAAACAGTGAGTGACCCTTACCCTGCTGAATAAACAGTGTCTCTGTACAGTTACACAGTGAGTGATCCTTACCCTGCTGAATAAACAGTGACTCTGTACAGTTACACAGTGAGTGATCCTTACCCTGCTGAATAAACAGTGTCTCTGTACAGTTACACAGTGAGTGATCCGTACCCTGCTGAATAAACAGTGTCTCTGTACAGTTACACAGTGAATGATCCTTACCCTGCTGAATAAACAGTGACTCTGTACAGTGACACAGTGAGTGATCCTTACCCTGCTGAATAAACAGTGACTCTGTACAGTTACACAGTGAGTGATCCTTACCCTGCTGAATAAACAGTGTCTCTGTACAGTTACACAGTGAGTGATCCTTACCCTGCTGAATAAACAGTGACTCTGTACAGTTACACAGTGAGCGATCCTTACCCTGCTGAATAAACAGTGACTCTGTACAGTTACATAGTGAGTGATCCTTACCCTGAATAAACAGTGACACTGTACAGTTACACAGTGAGTGATCCTTACCCTGCTGAATAAACAGTGACTCTGTACAGTTACACAGTGAGTGATCCTGACCCTGCTGAATAAACAGTGACTCTGTACAGTTACACAGTGAGCGATCCTTACCCTGCTGAATAAACAGTGACTCTGTACAGTTACACAGTGAGTGACCCTTACCCTGAATAAACAGTGACTCTGTACAGTTACACAGTGCGTGATCCTTACCCTGAATAAACAGTGACTCTGTACAGTTACACAGTGAGTGATCCTTACCCTGCTGAATAAACAGTGACTCTGTACAGTTACACAGTGAGTGATCCTTACCCTGCTGAATAAACAGTGACTCTGAAAAGTTACACAGTGAGCGATCCTTACCCTGCTGAATAAACAGTGACTCTGTACAGTTACACAGTGAGTGACCCTTACCCTGAATAAACAGTGACTCTGTACAGTTACACAGTGAGTGATCCTTACCCTGAATAAACAGTGACTCTGTACAGTTACACAGTGAGTGATCCTTACCCTGCTGAATAAACAGCGACTCTGTACAGTTACACAGTGAGTGATCCTCACCCTGCTGAATAAACAGCGACTCTGTACAGTTACACAGTGAGTGATCCTTACCCTGCTGAATAAACAGTGACGATGTACAGTTACACAGTGAGCGATCCTTACCCTGCTGAATAAACAGTGACTCTGTACAGTTACACAGTGAGCGATCCTTACCCTGCTGAATAAACAGTGACTCTATACAGTTACACAGTGAGTGATCCTTAGCCTGCTGAATAAACAGTGACTCTGTACAGTTATACAGTGAGTGATCCTTACCCTGCTGAATAAACAGTGTCTCTGTACAGTTACACAGTGAGCGATCCTTACCCTGCTGAATAAACAGTGACTCTGTACATTTACACAGTGAGTGACCCTTACCCTGCTGAATAAGCAGTGACTCTGTACAGTGACACAGTGAGTGATCCTTACCCTGCTGAATATACAGTGTCTCTGTACAGTTACACAGCGAGTGATCCTTACGCTGCTGAATAAACAGCGACTCTGTACAGTGACACAGTGAGTGATCCTTACCCTGCTGAAGAAACAGCGACTCTGTACAGTTACACAGTGAGTGATCCTTACCCTGCTGAATAGACAGTGACTCTGTACAGTTACACAGTGAGCGATCCTTACCCTGCTGAATAAACAGTGACTCTGTACAGTTACAAAGTGAGTGATCCTTACCCTGCTGAATACACAGTGTCTCTGTACAGTTACACAGTGAGTGATCCTTACCCTGCTGAATAAACAGTGTCTCCGTACAGTTACACAGTGGGTGATCCTTACCCTGAATAAACAGTGTCTCTGTACAGTTACACAGTGAGTGACCCTTACCCTGCTGAATAAACAGTGTCTCTGTACAGTTACACAGTGAGTGATCCTTACCCTGCTGAATAAACAGTGACTCTGTACAGTTACACAGTGAGTGATCCTTACCCTGCTGAATAAACAGTGTCTCTGTACAGTTACACAGTGAGTGATCCTTACCCTGCTGAATAAACAGTGTCTCTGTACAGTTACACAGTGAGTGATCCTTACCCTGCTGAATAAACAGTGACTCTGTACAGTTACACAGTGAGCGATCCTTACCCTGCTGAATAAACAGTGACTCTGTACAGTTACACAGTGAGTGATCCTTATCCTGCTGAATAAACAGTGACTCTGTACAGTTAGACAGTGAGTGATCCTTACCCTGAATAAACAGTGTCTCTGTACAGTAACACAGTGAGTGACCCTTACCCTGCTGAATAAACAGTGACTCTGTACAGTTACACAGTGAGTGATCCTTACCCTGAATAAACAGTGACTCTGTACAGTTACACAGTGAGTGATCCTTACCCTGTGGAATAAACAGTGTCTCTGTACAGTTACACAGTGAGTGATCCTTACCCTGCTGAATATACAGTGACTCTGTACAGTTACACAGTGAGTGATCCTTACCCTGCTGAATATACAGTGACTCTGTACAGTTACACAGTGAGTGATCCTTACCCTGCTGAATAAACAGTGTCTCTGTACAGTAACACAGTGAGTGATCCTTACCCTGCTGAATATACAGTGACTCTGTACAGTTACACAGTGAGTGATCCTTACCCTGCTGAATAAACAGTGTCTCTGTACAGTTACACAGTGAGTGATCCTTACCCTGAATAAACAGTGACTCTGTACAGTTACACAGTGAGTGATCCTTACCCTGCTGAATAAACAGTGACTCTGTACAGTTACACAGTGAGCGATCCTTACCCTGCTGAATAAACAGCGACTCTGTACAGTTACATAGTGAGTGATCCTTACCCTGAATAAACAGTGACACTGTACAGTTACACAGTGAGTGATCCTTACCCTGCTGAATAAACAGTGACTCTGTACAGTTACACAGTGAGTGATCCTTACCCTGCTGAATAAACAGTGACTCTGTACAGTCACACAGTGAGCGATCCTTACCCTGCTGAATAAACAGTGACTCTGTACAGTTACACAGTGAGTGACCGTTACCCTGAATAAACAGTGACTCTGTACAGTAACACAGTGAGTGATCCTTACCCTGAATAAACAGTGACTCTGTACAGTTACACAGTGAGTGATCCTTACCCTGCTGAATAAACAGTGACTCTGTACAGTTACACAGTGAGTGATCCTTACCCTGCTGAATAAACAGTGACTCTGTATTTTTACACAGTGAGCGATCCTTACCCTGCTGAATAAACAGTGACTCTGTACAGTTACACAGTGAGTGACCCTTACCCTGAATAAACAGTGACTCAGTACAGTTACACAGTGAGTGATCCTTACCCTGAATAAACAGTGACTCTGTACAGTTACACAGTGAGTGATCCTTACACTGCTTAATAAACAGCGACTCTGTACAGTTACACAGTGAGTGATCCTCACCCTGCTGAATAAACAGTGACTCTGTACAGTTACACAGTGAGTGATCCTTACCCTGCTGAATAAACAGTGACTATGTACAGTTACACAGTGAGCGATCCTTACCCTGCTGAATAAACAGTGACTCTATACAGTTACACAGTGAGTGATCCTTAGCCTGCTGAATAAACAGTGACTCTGTACAGTTATACAGTGAGTGATCCTTACCCTGCTGAATAAACAGTGTCTCTGTACAGTTACACAGTGAGCGATCCTTACCCTGCTGAATAAACAGTGACTCTGTACATTTACACAGTGAGTGACCCTTACCCTGCTGAATAAGCAGTGACTCTGTACAGTGACACAGTGAGTGATCCTTACCCTGCTGAATATACAGTGTCTCTGTACAGTTACACAGCGAGTGATCCTTACGCTGCTGAATAAACAGCGACTCTGTACAGTGACACAGTGAGTGATCCTTACCCTGCTGAAGAAACAGCGACTCTGTACAGTTACACAGTGAGTGATCCTTACCCTGCTGAATAGACAGTGACTCTGTACAGTTACACAGTGAGCGATCCTTACCCTGCTGAATAAACAGTGACTCTGTACAGTTACAAAGTGAGTGATCCTTACCCTGCTGAATACACAGTGTCTCTGTACAGTTACACAGTGAGTGATCCTTACCCTGCTGAATAAACAGTGTCTCCGTACAGTTACACAGTGGGTGATCCTTACCCTGAATAAACAGTGTCTCTGTACAGTTACACAGTGAGTGACCCTTACCCTGCTGAATAAACAGTGTCTCTGTACAGTTACACAGTGAGTGATCCTTACCCTGCTGAATAAACAGTGACTCTGTACAGTTACACAGTGAGTGATCCTTACCCTGCTGAATAAACAGTGTCTCTGTACAGTTACACAGTGAGTGATCCTTACCCTGCTGAATAAACAGTGTCTCTGTACAGTTACACAGTGAGTGATCCTTACCCTGCTGAATAAACAGTGACTCTGTACAGTTACACAGTGAGCGATCCTTACCCTGCTGAATAAACAGTGACTCTGTACAGTTACACAGTGAGTGATCCTTATCCTGCTGAATAAACAGTGACTCTGTACAGTTAGACAGTGAGTGATCCTTACCCTGAATAAACAGTGTCTCTGTACAGTAACACAGTGAGTGACCCTTACCCTGCTGAATAAACAGTGACTCTGTACAGTTACACAGTGAGTGATCCTTACCCTGAATAAACAGTGACTCTGTACAGTTACACAGTGAGTGATCCTTACCCTGTGGAATAAACAGTGTCTCTGTACAGTTACACAGTGAGTGATCCTTACCCTGCTGAATATACAGTGACTCTGTACAGTTACACAGTGAGTGATCCTTACCCTGCTGAATATACAGTGACTCTGTACAGTTACACAGTGAGTGATCCTTACCCTGCTGAATAAACAGTGTCTCTGTACAGTAACACAGTGAGTGATCCTTACCCTGCTGAATATACAGTGACTCTGTACAGTTACACAGTGAGTGATCCTTACCCTGCTGAATAAACAGTGTCTCTGTACAGTTACACAGTGAGTGATCCTTACCCTGAATAAACAGTGACTCTGTACAGTTACACAGTGAGTGATCCTTACCCTGCTGAATAAACAGTGACTCTGTACAGTTACACAGTGAGCGATCCTTACCCTGCTGAATAAACAGCGACTCTGTACAGTTACATAGTGAGTGATCCTTACCCTGAATAAACAGTGACACTGTACAGTTACACAGTGAGTGATCCTTACCCTGCTGAATAAACAGTGACTCTGTACAGTTACACAGTGAGTGATCCTTACCCTGCTGAATAAACAGTGACTCTGTACAGTCACACAGTGAGCGATCCTTACCCTGCTGAATAAACAGTGACTCTGTACAGTTACACAGTGAGTGACCGTTACCCTGAATAAACAGTGACTCTGTACAGTAACACAGTGAGTGATCCTTACCCTGAATAAACAGTGACTCTGTACAGTTACACAGTGAGTGATCCTTACCCTGCTGAATAAACAGTGACTCTGTACAGTTACACAGTGAGTGATCCTTACCCTGCTGAATAAACAGTGACTCTGTATTTTTACACAGTGAGCGATCCTTACCCTGCTGAATAAACAGTGACTCTGTACAGTTACACAGTGAGTGACCCTTACCCTGAATAAACAGTGACTCAGTACAGTTACACAGTGAGTGATCCTTACCCTGAATAAACAGTGACTCTGTACAGTTACACAGTGAGTGATCCTTACACTGCTTAATAAACAGCGACTCTGTACAGTTACACAGTGAGTGATCCTCACCCTGCTGAATAAACAGTGTCTCTGTACAGTTACACAGTGAGCGATCCTTACCCTGCTGAATAAACAGTGACTCTGTACATTTACACAGTGAGTGACCCTTACCCTGCTGAATAAGCAGTGACTCTGTACAGTGACACAGTGAGTGATCCTTACCCTGCTGAATATACAGTGTCTCTGTACAGTTACACAGCGAGTGATCCTTACGCTGCTGAATAAACAGCGACTCTGTACAGTGACACAGTGAGTGATCCTTACCCTGCTGAAGAAACAGCGACTCTGTACAGTTACACAGTGAGTGATCCTTACCCTGCTGAATAGACAGTGACTCTGTACAGTTACACAGTGAGCGATCCTTACCCTGCTGAATAAACAGTGACTCTGTACAGTTACAAAGTGAGTGATCCTTACCCTGCTGAATACACAGTGTCTCTGTACAGTTACACAGTGAGTGATCCTTACCCTGCTGAATAAACAGTGTCTCCGTACAGTTACACAGTGGGTGATCCTTACCCTGAATAAACAGTGTCTCTGTACAGTTACACAGTGAGTGACCCTTACCCTGCTGAATAAACAGTGTCTCTGTACAGTTACACAGTGAGTGATCCTTACCCTGCTGAATAAACAGTGACTCTGTACAGTTACACAGTGAGTGATCCTTACCCTGCTGAATAAACAGTGTCTCTGTACAGTTACACAGTGAGTGATCCTTACCCTGCTGAATAAACAGTGTCTCTGTACAGTTACACAGTGAGTGATCCTTACCCTGCTGAATAAACAGTGACTCTGTACAGTTACACAGTGAGCGATCCTTACCCTGCTGAATAAACAGTGACTCTGTACAGTTACACAGTGAGTGATCCTTATCCTGCTGAATAAACAGTGACTCTGTACAGTTAGACAGTGAGTGATCCTTACCCTGAATAAACAGTGTCTCTGTACAGTAACACAGTGAGTGACCCTTACCCTGCTGAATAAACAGTGACTCTGTACAGTTACACAGTGAGTGATCCTTACCCTGAATAAACAGTGACTCTGTACAGTTACACAGTGAGTGATCCTTACCCTGTGGAATAAACAGTGTCTCTGTACAGTTACACAGTGAGTGATCCTTACCCTGCTGAATATACAGTGACTCTGTACAGTTACACAGTGAGTGATCCTTACCCTGCTGAATATACAGTGACTCTGTACAGTTACACAGTGAGTGATCCTTACCCTGCTGAATAAACAGTGTCTCTGTACAGTAACACAGTGAGTGATCCTTACCCTGCTGAATATACAGTGACTCTGTACAGTTACACAGTGAGTGATCCTTACCCTGCTGAATAAACAGTGTCTCTGTACAGTTACACAGTGAGTGATCCTTACCCTGAATAAACAGTGACTCTGTACAGTTACACAGTGAGTGATCCTTACCCTGCTGAATAAACAGTGACTCTGTACAGTTACACAGTGAGCGATCCTTACCCTGCTGAATAAACAGCGACTCTGTACAGTTACATAGTGAGTGATCCTTACCCTGAATAAACAGTGACACTGTACAGTTACACAGTGAGTGATCCTTACCCTGCTGAATAAACAGTGACTCTGTACAGTTACACAGTGAGTGATCCTTACCCTGCTGAATAAACAGTGACTCTGTACAGTCACACAGTGAGCGATCCTTACCCTGCTGAATAAACAGTGACTCTGTACAGTTACACAGTGAGTGACCGTTACCCTGAATAAACAGTGACTCTGTACAGTAACACAGTGAGTGATCCTTACCCTGAATAAACAGTGACTCTGTACAGTTACACAGTGAGTGATCCTTACCCTGCTGAATAAACAGTGACTCTGTACAGTTACACAGTGAGTGATCCTTACCCTGCTGAATAAACAGTGACTCTGTATTTTTACACAGTGAGCGATCCTTACCCTGCTGAATAAACAGTGACTCTGTACAGTTACACAGTGAGTGACCCTTACCCTGAATAAACAGTGACTCAGTACAGTTACACAGTGAGTGATCCTTACCCTGAATAAACAGTGACTCTGTACAGTTACACAGTGAGTGATCCTTACACTGCTTAATAAACAGCGACTCTGTACAGTTACACAGTGAGTGATCCTCACCCTGCTGAATAAACAGTGACTCTGTACAGTTACACAGTGAGTGATCCTTACCCTGCTGAATAAACAGTGACTATGTACAGTTACACAGTGAGCGATCCTTACCCTGCTGAATAAACAGTGACTCTATACAGTTACACAGTGAGTGATCCTTAGCCTGCTGAATAAACAGTGACTCTGTACAGTTATACAGTGAGTGATCCTTACCCTGCTGAATAAACAGTGTCTCTGTACAGTTACACAGTGAGCGATCCTTACCCTGCTGAATAAACAGTGACTCTGTACATTTACACAGTGAGTGACCCTTACCCTGCTGAATAAGCAGTGACTCTGTACAGTGACACAGTGAGTGATCCTTACCCTGCTGAATATACAGTGTCTCTGTACAGTTACACAGCGAGTGATCCTTACGCTGCTGAATAAACAGCGACTCTGTACAGTGACACAGTGAGTGATCCTTACCCTGCTGAAGAAACAGCGACTCTGTACAGTTACACAGTGAGTGATCCTTACCCTGCTGAATAGACAGTGACTCTGTACAGTTACACAGTGAGCGATCCTTACCCTGCTGAATAAACAGTGACTCTGTACAGTTACAAAGTGAGTGATCCTTACCCTGCTGAATACACAGTGTCTCTGTACAGTTACACAGTGAGTGATCCTTACCCTGCTGAATAAACAGTGTCTCCGTACAGTTACACAGTGGGTGATCCTTACCCTGAATAAACAGTGTCTCTGTACAGTTACACAGTGAGTGACCCTTACCCTGCTGAATAAACAGTGTCTCTGTACAGTTACACAGTGAGTGATCCTTACCCTGCTGAATAAACAGTGACTCTGTACAGTTACACAGTGAGTGATCCTTACCCTGCTGAATAAACAGTGTCTCTGTACAGTTACACAGTGAGTGATCCTTACCCTGCTGAATAAACAGTGTCTCTGTACAGTTACACAGTGAGTGATCCTTACCCTGCTGAATAAACAGTGACTCTGTACAGTTACACAGTGAGCGATCCTTACCCTGCTGAATAAACAGTGACTCTGTACAGTTACACAGTGAGTGATCCTTATCCTGCTGAATAAACAGTGACTCTGTACAGTTAGACAGTGAGTGATCCTTACCCTGAATAAACAGTGTCTCTGTACAGTAACACAGTGAGTGACCCTTACCCTGCTGAATAAACAGTGACTCTGTACAGTTACACAGTGAGTGATCCTTACCCTGAATAAACAGTGACTCTGTACAGTTACACAGTGAGTGATCCTTACCCTGTGGAATAAACAGTGTCTCTGTACAGTTACACAGTGAGTGATCCTTACCCTGCTGAATATACAGTGACTCTGTACAGTTACACAGTGAGTGATCCTTACCCTGCTGAATATACAGTGACTCTGTACAGTTACACAGTGAGTGATCCTTACCCTGCTGAATAAACAGTGTCTCTGTACAGTAACACAGTGAGTGATCCTTACCCTGCTGAATATACAGTGACTCTGTACAGTTACACAGTGAGTGATCCTTACCCTGCTGAATAAACAGTGTCTCTGTACAGTTACACAGTGAGTGATCCTTACCCTGAATAAACAGTGACTCTGTACAGTTACACAGTGAGTGATCCTTACCCTGCTGAATAAACAGTGACTCTGTACAGTTACACAGTGAGCGATCCTTACCCTGCTGAATAAACAGCGACTCTGTACAGTTACATAGTGAGTGATCCTTACCCTGAATAAACAGTGACACTGTACAGTTACACAGTGAGTGATCCTTACCCTGCTGAATAAACAGTGACTCTGTACAGTTACACAGTGAGTGATCCTTACCCTGCTGAATAAACAGTGACTCTGTACAGTCACACAGTGAGCGATCCTTACCCTGCTGAATAAACAGTGACTCTGTACAGTTACACAGTGAGTGACCGTTACCCTGAATAAACAGTGACTCTGTACAGTAACACAGTGAGTGATCCTTACCCTGAATAAACAGTGACTCTGTACAGTTACACAGTGAGTGATCCTTACCCTGCTGAATAAACAGTGACTCTGTACAGTTACACAGTGAGTGATCCTTACCCTGCTGAATAAACAGTGACTCTGTATTTTTACACAGTGAGCGATCCTTACCCTGCTGAATAAACAGTGACTCTGTACAGTTACACAGTGAGTGACCCTTACCCTGAATAAACAGTGACTCAGTACAGTTACACAGTGAGTGATCCTTACCCTGAATAAACAGTGACTCTGTACAGTTACACAGTGAGTGATCCTTACACTGCTTAATAAACAGCGACTCTGTACAGTTACACAGTGAGTGATCCTCACCCTGCTGAATAAACAGTGACTCTGTACAGTTACACAGTGAGTGATCCTTACCCTGCTGAATAAACAGTGACTATGTACAGTTACACAGTGAGCGATCCTGACCCTGCTGAATAAACAGTGACTCTGTACAGTTACACAGTGAGCGATCCTTACCCTGCTGAATAAACAGTGACTCTATACAGTTACACAGTGAGTGATCCTTCGCCTGCTGAATAAACAGTGACTCTGTACAGTTATACAGTGAGTGATCCTTACCCTGCTGAATAAACAGTGACTCTGTACAGTTACAGAGCGAGTGATCCTTACGCTGCTGAATAAACAGCGACTCTGTACAGTGACACAGTGAGTGATCCTTACCCTGCTGATTAAACAGCGACTCTGTACAGTTACACAGTGAGTGATCCTTACCCTGAATAAACAGTGTCTCTGTACAGTAACACAGTGAGTGACCCTTACCCTGCTGAATAAACAGTGACTCTGTACAGTTACACAGTGAGTGATCCTTACCCTGAATAAACAGTGACTCTGTACAGTTACACAGTGAGTGATCCTTACCCTGTGGAATAAACAGTGTCTCTGTACAGTTACACAGTGAGTGATCCTTACCCTGCTGAATATACAGTGACTCTGTACAGTTACACAGTGAGTGATCCTTACCCTGCTGAATATACAGTGACTCTGTACAGTTACACAGTGAGTGATCCTTACCCTGCTGAATAAACAGTGTCTCTGTACAGTAACACAGTGAGTGATCCTTACCCTGCTGAATATACAGTGACTCTGTACAGTTACACAGTGAGTGATCCTTACCCTGCTGAATAAACAGTGTCTCTGTACAGTTACACAGTGAGTGATCCTTACCCTGAATAAACAGTGACTCTGTACAGTTACACAGTGAGTGATCCTTACCCTGCTGAATAAACAGTGACTCTGTACAGTTACACAGTGAGCGATCCTTACCCTGCTGAATAAACAGCGACTCTGTACAGTTACATAGTGAGTGATCCTTACCCTGAATAAACAGTGACACTGTACAGTTACACAGTGAGTGATCCTTACCCTGCTGAATAAACAGTGACTCTGTACAGTTACACAGTGAGTGATCCTTACCCTGCTGAATAAACAGTGACTCTGTACAGTCACACAGTGAGCGATCCTTACCCTGCTGAATAAACAGTGACTCTGTACAGTTACACAGTGAGTGACCGTTACCCTGAATAAACAGTGACTCTGTACAGTAACACAGTGAGTGATCCTTACCCTGAATAAACAGTGACTCTGTACAGTTACACAGTGAGTGATCCTTACCCTGCTGAATAAACAGTGACTCTGTACAGTTACACAGTGAGTGATCCTTACCCTGCTGAATAAACAGTGACTCTGTATTTTTACACAGTGAGCGATCCTTACCCTGCTGAATAAACAGTGACTCTGTACAGTTACACAGTGAGTGACCCTTACCCTGAATAAACAGTGACTCTGTACAGTTACACAGTGAGTGATCCTTACCCTGAATAAACAGTGACTCTGTACAGTTACACAGTGAGTGATCCTTACACTGCTTAATAAACAGCGACTCTGTACAGTTACACAGTGAGTGATCCTCACCCTGCTGAATAAACAGTGACTCTGTACAGTTACACAGTGAGTGATCCTTACCCTGCTGAATAAACAGTGACTATGTACAGTTACACAGTGAGCGATCCTGACCCTGCTGAATAAACAGTGACTCTGTACAGTTACACAGTGAGCGATCCTTACCCTGCTGAATAAACAGTGACTCTATACAGTTACACAGTGAGTGATCCTTCGCCTGCTGAATAAACAGTGACTCTGTACAGTTATACAGTGAGTGATCCTTACCCTGCTGAATAAACAGTGACTCTGTACAGTTACACAGCGAGTGATCCTTACGCTGCTGAATAAACAGCGACTCTGTACAGTGACACAGTGAGTGATCCTTACCCTGCTGATTAAACAGCGACTCTGTACAGTTACACAGTGAGTGATCCTTACCCTGCTGAATAGACAGTGACTCCGTACAGTTACACAGTGAGCGATCCTTACCCTGCTGAATAAACAGTGACTCTGTACAGTTACACAGTGAGTGATCCTTACCCTGCTGAATACACAGTGTCTCTGTACAGTTACACAGTGAGTGATCCTTACCCTGCTGAATAAACAGTGTCTCCGTACAGTTACACAGTGGGTGATCCTTACCCTGCTGAATAAACAGTGACTCTGTACAGTTACACAGTGAGTGATCCTTACCCTGCTGAATAAACAGTGTCTCTGTACAGTTACACAGTGAGTGATCCTTACCCTGCTGAATAAACAGTGTCTCTGTACAGTTACACAGTGAGTGATCCTTACCGTGCTGAATAAACAGTGACTCTGTACAGTTACACAGTGAGCGATCCTTACCCTGCTGAATAAACAGTGACTCTGTACAGTTACACAGTGAGTGATCCTTTTCCTGCTGAATAAACAGTGACTCTGTACAGTTAGACAGTGAGTGATCCTTACCCTGAATAAACAGTGTCTCTGTACAGTAACACAGTGAGTGACCCTTACCCTGCTGAATAAACAGTGACTCTGTACAGTTACACAGTGAGTGATCCTTACCCTGAATAAACAGTGACTCTGCACAGTTACACAGTGAGTGATCCTTACCCTGTGGAATAAACAGTGTCTCTGTACAGTTACACAGTGAGTGATCCTTACCCTGCTGAATATACAGTGACTCTGTACAGTTACACAGTGAGTGATCCTTACCCTGCTGAATATACAGTGACTCTGTACAGTTACACAGTGAGTGATCCTTACCCTGCTGAATAAACAGTGTCTCTGTACAGTAACACAGTGAGTGATCCTTACCCTGCTGAATATACAGTGACTCTGTACAGTTACACAGTGAGTGATCCTTACCCTGCTGAATAAACAGTGTCTCTGTACAGTTACACAGTGAGTGATCCTTACCCTGAATAAACAGTGACTCTGTACAGTTACACAGTGAGTGATCCTTACCCTGCTGAATAAACAGTGACTCTGTACAGTTACACAGTGAGCGATCCTTACCCTGCTGAATAAACAGTGACTCTGTACAGTTACATAGTGAGTGATCCTTACCCTGAATAAACAGTGACACTGTACAGTTACACAGTGAGTGATCCTTACCCTGCTGAATAAACAGTGACTCTGTACAGTTACACAGTGAGTGATCCTTACCCTGCTGAATAAACAGTGACTCTGTACAGTTACACAGTGAGCGATCCTTACCCTGCTGAATAAACAGTGACTCTGTACAGTTACACAGTGAGTGACCCTTACCCTGAATAAAGAGTGACTCTGTACAGTAACACAGTGAGTGATCCTTACCCTGAATAAACAGTGACTCTGTACAGTTACACAGTGAGTGATCCTTACCCTGCTGAATAAACAGTGACTCTGTACAGTTACACAGTGAGTGATCCTTACCCTGCTGAATAAACAGTGACTCTATACAGTTACACAGTGAGTGATCCTTAGCCTGCTGAATAAACAGTGACTCTGTACAGTTATACAGTGAGTGATCCTTACCCTGCTGAATAAACAGTGTCTCTGTACAGTTACACAGTGAGCGATCCTGACCCTGCTGAATAAACAGTGACTCTGTACAGTTACACAGTGAGTGACCCTTACCCTGCTGAATAACCAGTGACTCTGTACAGTGACACAGTGAGTGATCCTTACCCTGCTGAATATACAGTGTCTCTGTACAGTTACACAGCGAGTGATCCTTACGCTGCTGAATAAACAGCGACTCTGTACAGTGACACAGTGAGTGATCCTTACCCTGCTGAATAAACAGCGACTCTGTACAGTTACACAGTGAGTGATCCTTACCCTGCTGAATAGACGGTGACTCTGTACAGTTACACAGTGAGCGATCCTTACCCTGCTGAATAAACAGTGACTCTGTACAGTTACACAGTGAGTGATCCTTACCCTGCTGAATACACAGTGTCTCTGTACAGTTACACAGTGAGTGATCCTTACCCTGAATAAACAGTGTCTCCGTACAGTTACACAGTGGGTGATCCTTACCCTGAATAAACAGTGTCTCTGTACAGTTACACAGTGAGTGACCCTTACCCTGCTGAATAAACAGTGTCCCTGTACAGGGACACAGTGAGTGATCCTTACCCTGCTGAATAAACAGTGACTCTGTACAGTTACACAGTGAGTGATCCTTACCCTGCTGAATAAACAGTGTCTCTGTACAGTTACACAGTGAGTGATCCTTACCCTGCTGAATAAACAGTGTCTCTGTACAGTTACACAGTGAGTGATCCTTACCCTGCTGAATAAACAGTGACTCTGGACAGTTACACAGTGAGCGATCCTTACCCTGCTGAATAAACAGTGACTCTGTACAGTTACACAGTGAGTGATCCTTACCCTGAATAAACAGTGTCTCTGTACAGTTAAACAGTGAGTGACCCTTACCCTGCTGAATAAACAGTGTCTCTGTACAGTTACACAGTGAGTGATCCTTACCCTGCTGAATAAACAGTGACTCTGTACAGTTACACAGTGAGTGATCCTTACCCTGCTGAATAAACAGTGTCTCTGTACAGTTACACAGTGAGTGATCCGTACCCTGCTGAATAAACAGTGTCTCTGTACAGTTACACAGTGAATGATCCTTACCCTGCTGAATAAACAGTGACTCTGTACAGTGACACAGTGAGTGATCCTTACCCTGCTGAATAAACAGTGACTCTGTACAGTTACACAGTGAGTGATCCTTACCCTGCTGAATAAACAGTGTCTCTGTACAGTTACACAGTGAGTGATCCTTACCCTGCTGAATAAACAGTGACTCTGTACAGTTACACAGTGAGCGATCCTTACCCTGCTGAATAAACAGTGACTCTGTACAGTTACATAGTGAGTGATCCTTACCCTGAATAAACAGTGACACTGTACAGTTACACAGTGAGTGATCCTTACCCTGCTGAATAAACAGTGACTCTGTACAGTTACACAGTGAGTGATCCTGACCCTGCTGAATAAACAGTGACTCTGTACAGTTACACAGTGAGCGATCCTTACCCTGCTGAATAAACAGTGACTCTGTACAGTTACACAGTGAGTGACCCTTACCCTGAATAAACAGTGACTCTGTACAGTTACACAGTGCGTGATCCTTACCCTGAATAAACAGTGACTCTGTACAGTTACACAGTGAGTGATCCTTACCCTGCTGAATAAACAGTGACTCTGTACAGTTACACAGTGAGTGATCCTTACCCTGCTGAATAAACAGTGACTCTGAAAAGTTACACAGTGAGCGATCCTTACCCTGCTGAATAAACAGTGACTCTGTACAGTTACACAGTGAGTGACCCTTACCCTGAATAAACAGTGACTCTGTACAGTTACACAGTGAGTGATCCTTACCCTGAATAAACAGTGACTCTGTACAGTTACACAGTGAGTGATCCTTACCCTGCTGAATAAACAGCGACTCTGTACAGTTACACAGTGAGTGATCCTCACCCTGCTGAATAAACAGCGACTCTGTACAGTTACACAGTGAGTGATCCTTACCCTGCTGAATAAACAGTGACGATGTACAGTTACACAGTGAGCGATCCTTACCCTGCTGAATAAACAGTGACTCTGTACAGTTACACAGTGAGCGATCCTTACCCTGCTGAATAAACAGTGACTCTATACAGTTACACAGTGAGTGATCCTTAGCCTGCTGAATAAACAGTGACTCTGTACAGTTATACAGTGAGTGATCCTTACCCTGCTGAATAAACAGTGTCTCTGTACAGTTACACAGTGAGCGATCCTTACCCTGCTGAATAAACAGTGACTCTGTACATTTACACAGTGAGTGACCCTTACCCTGCTGAATAAGCAGTGACTCTGTACAGTGACACAGTGAGTGATCCTTACCCTGCTGAATATACAGTGTCTCTGTACAGTTACACAGCGAGTGATCCTTACGCTGCTGAATAAACAGCGACTCTGTACAGTGACACAGTGAGTGATCCTTACCCTGCTGAAGAAACAGCGACTCTGTACAGTTACACAGTGAGTGATCCTTACCCTGCTGAATAGACAGTGACTCTGTACAGTTACACAGTGAGCGATCCTTACCCTGCTGAATAAACAGTGACTCTGTACAGTTACAAAGTGAGTGATCCTTACCCTGCTGAATACACAGTGTCTCTGTACAGTTACACAGTGAGTGATCCTTACCCTGCTGAATAAACAGTGTCTCCGTACAGTTACACAGTGGGTGATCCTTACCCTGAATAAACAGTGTCTCTGTACAGTTACACAGTGAGTGACCCTTACCCTGCTGAATAAACAGTGTCTCTGTACAGTTACACAGTGAGTAATCCTTACCCTGCTGAATAAACAGTGACTCTGTACAGTTACACAGTGAGTGATCCTTACCCTGCTGAATAAACAGTGTCTCTGTACAGTTACACAGTGAGTGATCCTTACCCTGCTGAATAAACAGTGTCTCTGTACAGTTACACAGTGAGTGATCCTTACCGTGCTGAATAAACAGTGACTCTGTACAGTTACACAGTGAGCGATCCTTACCCTGCTGAATAAACAGTGACTCTGTACAGTTACACAGTGAGTGATCCTTATCCTGCTGAATAAACAGTGACTCTGTACAGTTAGACAGTGAGTGATCCTTACCCTGAATAAACAGTGTCTCTGTACAGTAACACAGTGAGTGACCCTTACCCTGCTGAATAAACAGTGACTCTGTACAGTTACACAGTGAGTGATCCTTACCCTGAATAAACAGTGACTCTGTACAGTTACACAGTGAGTGATCCTTACCCTGTGGAATAAACAGTGTCTCTGTACAGTTACACAGTGAGTGATCCTTACCCTGCTGAATATACAGTGACTCTGTACAGTTACACAGTGAGTGATCCTTACCCTGCTGAATATACAGTGACTCTGTACAGTTACACAGTGAGTGATCCTTACCCTGCTGAATAAACAGTGTCTCTGTACAGTAACACAGTGAGTGATCCTTACCCTGCTGAATATACAGTGACTCTGTACAGTTACACAGTGAGTGATCCTTACCCTGCTGAATAAACAGTGTCTCTGTACAGTTACACAGTGAGTGATCCTTACCCTGAATAAACAGTGACTCTGTACAGTTACACAGTGAGTGATCCTTACCCTGCTGAATAAACAGTGACTCTGTACAGTTACACAGTGAGCGATCCTTACCCTGCTGAATAAACAGCGACTCTGTACAGTTACATAGTGAGTGATCCTTACCCTGAATAAACAGTGACACTGTACAGTTACACAGTGAGTGATCCTTACCCTGCTGAATAAACAGTGACTCTGTACAGTTACACAGTGAGTGATCCTTACCCTGCTGAATAAACAGTGACTCTGTACAGTTACACAGTGAGTGACCGTTACCCTGAATAAACAGTGACTCTGTACAGTAACACAGTGAGTGATCCTTACCCTGCTGAATAAACAGTGTCTCTGTACAGTAACACAGTGAGTGATCCTTACCCTGCTGAATATACAGTGACTCTGTACAGTTACACAGTGAGTGATCCTTACCCTGCTGAATAAACAGTGTCTCTGTACAGTTACACAGTGAGTGATCCTTACCCTGAATAAACAGTGACTCTGTACAGTTACACAGTGAGTGATCCTTACCCTGCTGAATAAACAGTGACTCTGTACAGTTACACAGTGAGCGATCCTTACCCTGCTGAATAAACAGCGACTCTGTACAGTTACATAGTGAGTGATCCTTACCCTGAATAAACAGTGACACTGTACAGTTACACAGTGAGTGATCCTTACCCTGCTGAATAAACAGTGACTCTGTACAGTTACACAGTGAGTGATCCTTACCCTGCTGAATAAACAGTGACTCTGTACAGTCACACAGTGAGCGATCCTTACCCTGCTGAATAAACAGTGACTCTGTACAGTTACACAGTGAGTGACCGTTACCCTGAATAAACAGTGACTCTGTACAGTAACACAGTGAGTGATCCTTACCCTGAATAAACAGTGACTCTGTACAGTTACACAGTGAGTGATCCTTACCCTGCTGAATAAACAGTGACTCTGTACAGTTACACAGTGAGTGATCCTTACCCTGCTGAATAAACAGTGACTCTGTATTTTTACACAGTGAGCGATCCTTACCCTGCTGAATAAACAGTGACTCTGTACAGTTACACAGTGAGTGACCCTTACCCTGAATAAACAGTGACTCTGTACAGTTACACAGTGAGTGATCCTTACCCTGAATAAACAGTGACTCTGTACAGTTACACAGTGAGTGATCCTTACACTGCTTAATAAACAGCGACTCTGTACAGTTACACAGTGAGTGATCCTCACCCTGCTGAATAAACAGTGACTCTGTACAGTTACACAGTGAGTGATCCTTACCCTGCTGAATAAACAGTGACTATGTACAGTTACACAGTGAGCGATCCTGACCCTGCTGAATAAACAGTGACTCTGTACAGTTACACAGTGAGCGATCCTTACCCTGCTGAATAAACAGTGACTCTATACAGTTACACAGTGAGTGATCCTTCGCCTGCTGAATAAACAGTGACTCTGTACAGTTATACAGTGAGTGATCCTTACCCTGCTGAATAAACAGTGACTCTGTACAGTTACACAGCGAGTGATCCTTACGCTGCTGAATAAACAGCGACTCTGTACAGTGACACAGTGAGTGATCCTTAACCTGCTGATTAAACAGCGACTCTGTACAGTTACACAGTGAGTGATCCTTACCCTGCTGAATAGACAGTGACTCCGTACAGTTACACAGTGAGCGATCCTTACCCTGCTGAATAAACAGTGACTCTGTACAGTTACACAGTGAGTGATCCTTACCCTGCTGAATACACAGTGTCTCTGTACAGTTACACAGTGAGTGATCCTTACCCTGCTGAATAAACAGTGTCTCCGTACAGTTACACAGTGGGTGATCCTTACCCTGCTGAATAAACAGTGACTCTGTACAGTTACACAGTGAGTGATCCTTACCCTGCTGAATAAACAGTGTCTCTGTACAGTTACACAGTGAGTGATCCTTACCCTGCTGAATAAACAGTGCCTCTGTACAGTTACACAGTGAGTGATCCTTACCGTGCTGAATAAACAGTGACTCTGTACAGTTACACAGTGAGCGATCCTTACCCTGCTGAATAAACAGTGTCTCTGTACAGTTACACAGTGAGTGATCCTTTTCCTGCTGAATAAACAGTGACTCTGTACAGTTAGACAGTGAGTGATCCTTACCCTGAATAAACAGTGTCTCTGTACAGTAACACAGTGAGTGACCCTTACCCTGCTGAATAAACAGTGACTCTGTACAGTTACACAGTGAGTGATCCTTACCCTGTGGAATAAACAGTGTCTCTGTACAGTTACACAGCGAGTGATCCTTACCCTGCTGAATATACAGTGACTCTGTACAGTTACACAGTGAGTGATCCTTACCCTGCTGAATATACAGTGACTCTGTACAGTTACACAGTGAGTGATCCTTACCCTGCTGAATAAACAGTGTCTCTGTACAGTAACACAGTGAGTGATCCTTACCCTGCTGAATATACAGTGACTCTGTACAGTTACACAGTGAGTGATCCTTACCCTGCTGAATAAACAGTGTCTCTGTACAGTTACACAGTGAGTGATCCTTACCCTGAATAAACAGTGACTCTGTACAGTTACACAGTGAGTGATCCTTACCCTGCTGAATAAACAGTGACTCTGTACAGTTACACAGTGAGCGATCCTTACCCTGCTGAATAAACAGTGACTCTGTACAGTTACATAGTGAGTGATCCTTACCCTGAATAAACAGTGACACTGTACAGTTACACAGTGAGTGATCCTTACCCTGCTGAATAAACAGTGACTCTGTACAGTTACACAGTGAGTGATCCTTACCCTGCTGAATAAACAGTGACTCTGTACAGTTACACAGTGAGCGATCCTTACCCTGCTGAATAAACAGTGACTCTGTACAGTTACACAGTGAGTGACCCTTACCCTGAATAAAGAGTGACTCTGTACAGTAACACAGTGAGTGATCCTTACCCTGAATAAACAGTGACTCTGTACAGTTACACAGTGAGTGATCCTTACCCTGCTGAATAAACAGTGACTCTGTACAGTTACACAGTGAGTGATCCTTACCCTGCTGAATAAACAGTGACTCTGTATAGTTACACAGTGAGCGATCCTTACCCTGCTGAATAAACAGTGACTCTGTACAGTTACACAGTGAGTGACCCTTACCCTGAATAAACAGTGACTCTGTACAGTTACACAGTGAGTGATCCTTACCCTGAATAAACAGTGACTCTGTACAGTTGCACAGTGAGTGATCCTTACACTGCTTAATAAACAGCGACTCTGTACAGTTACACAGTGAGTGATCCTCACCCTGCTGAATAAACAGTGACTCTGTACAGTTACACAGTGAGTGATCCTTACCCTGCTGAATAAACAGTGACTATGTACAGTTACACAGTGAGCGATCCTTACCCTGCTGAATAAACAGTGACTCTGTACAGTTACACAGTGAGCGATCCTTACCCTGCTGAATAAACAGTGACTCTATACAGTTACACAGTGAGTGATCCTTCGCCTGCTGAATAAACAGTGACTCTGTACAGTTATACAGTGAGTGATCCTTACCCTGCTGAATAAACAGTGTCTCTGTACAGTTACACAGTGAGCGATCCTTACCCTGCTGAATAAACAGTGACTCTGTACAGTTACACAGCGAGTGATCCTTACGCTGCTGAATAAACAGCGACTCTGTACAGTGACACAGTGAGTGATCCTTACCCTGCTGAATAAACAGCGACTCTGTACAGTTACACAGTGAGTGATCCTTACCCTGCTGAATAAACAGTGTCTCTGTACAGTTACACAGTGAGTGATCCTTACCCTGAATAAACAGTGACTCTGTACAGTTACACAGTGAGTGATCCTTACCCTGCTGAATAAACAGTGACTCTGTACAGTTACACAGTGAGCGATCCTTACCCTGCTGAATAAACAGTGACTCTGTACAGTTACATAGTGAGTGATCCTTACCCTGAATAAACAGTGACACTGTACAGTTACACAGTGAGTGATCCTTACCCTGCTGAATAAACAGTGACTCTGTACAGTTACACAGTGAGTGATCCTTACCCTGCTGAATAAACAGTGACTCTGTACAGTTACACAGTGAGCGATCCTTACCCTGCTGAATAAACAGTGACTCTGTACAGTTACACAGTGAGTGACCCTTACCCTGAATAAACAGTGACTCTGTACAGTA
This sequence comes from Mustelus asterias, assembly GCF_964213995.1. NCBI lineage: Eukaryota > Metazoa > Chordata > Chondrichthyes > Carcharhiniformes > Triakidae > Mustelus > Mustelus asterias. Next base: position 26,988 of record NW_027591215.1, on the reverse strand, counting down.
ATACAGTGAGTGATCCTTACCCTGAATAAACAGTGACTCTGTACAGTTACACAGTGAGTGATCCTTACCCTGCTGAATAAACAGTGACTCTGTACAGTTACACAGTGAGTGATCCTTACCCTGCTGAATAAACAGTGACTCTGTATAGTTACACAGTGAGCGATCCTTACCCTGCTGAATAAACAGTGACTCTGTACAGTTACACAGTGAGTGACCCTTACCCTGAATAAACAGTGACTCTGTACAGTTACACAGTGAGTGATCCTTACCCTGAATAAACAGTGACTCTGTACAGTTACACAGTGAGTGATCCTTACACTGCTTAATAAACAGCGACTCTGTACAGTTACACAGTGAGTGATCCTCACCCTGCTGAATAAACAGTGACTCTGTACAGTTACACAGTGAGTGATCCTTACCCTGCTGAATAAACAGTGACTATGTACAGTTACACAGTGAGCGATCCTTACCCTGCTGAATAAACAGTGACTCTGTACAGTTACACAGTGAGCGATCCTTACCCTGCTGAATAAACAGTGACTCTATGCAGTTACACAGTGAGTGATCCTGCGCCTGCTGAATAAACAGTGACTCTGTACAGTTATACAGTGAGTGATCCTTACCCTGCTGAATAAACAGTGTCTCTGTACAGTTACACAGTGAGCGATCCTTACCCTGCCGAATAAACAGTGACTCTGTACAGTTACACAGCGAGTGATCCTTACGCTGCTGAATAAACAGCGACTCTGGACAGTGACACAGTGAGTGATCCTTACCCTGCTGAATAAACAGCGACTCTGTACAGTTACACAGTGAGTGATCCTTACCCTGCTGAATAGACAGTGACTCTGTACAGTTACACAGTGAGCGATCCTTACCCTGCTGAATAAACAGTGACTCTGTACAGTTACACAGTGAGTGATCCTTACACTGAATAAACAGTGACTCTGTACAGTTACACAGTGAGTGATCCTTACCCTGCTGAATAAACAGTGACTCTGTACAGTTACACAGTGAGCGATCCTTACCCTGCTGAATAAACAGTGACTCTGTACAGTTACACAGTGGGTGATCCTTACCCTGAATAAACAGTGTCCCTGTACAGTTACACAGTGAGTGACCCTTACCCTGCTGAATAAACAGTGTCCCTGTACAGTTACACAGTGAGTGATCCTTACCCTGCTGAATAAACAGTGACTCTGTACAGTTACACAGTGAGTGATCCTTACCCTGCTGAATAAACAGTGTCTCTGTACAGTTACACAGTGAGTGATCCTTACCCTGCTTAATAAACAGTGTCTCTGTACAGTTACACAGTGAGTGATCCTTACCGTGCTGAATAAACAGTGACTCTGTACAGTTACACAGTGAGCGATCCTTCCCCTGCTGAATAAACAGTGACTCTGTACAGTTATACAGTGAGTGATCCTGACCCTGCTGAATAAACAGTGACTCTGTACAGTTAGACAGTGAGTGATCCTTACCCTGAATAAACAGTGTCTCTGTACAGTTACACAGTGAGTGATCCTTACCCTGAATAAACAGTGACTCTGTACAGTTACACAGTGAGTGATCCTTACCGTGCTGAATAAACAGCGACTCTGTACAGTTACACAGTGAGTGATCCTTACCCTGCTGAATAAACAGCGACTCTGTGCAGTTACACAGTGAGTGACCCTTATCCTGAATAAACAGTGTCTCTGTACAGTTAAACAGTGAGCGATCCTTACCCTGCTGAATAGACAGTGACTCTGTACAGTTACACAGTGAGTGACCCTTACCCTGAATAAACAGTGTCTCTGTACAGTTACACAGTGAGTGATCCTTACCCTGCTGAATAAACAGTGACTCTGTACAGTTACACAGTGAGTGATCCGTACCCTGCCCAATAAACAGTGACTCTGTACAGTTACACAGTGAGTGATCCTTACCCTGAATAAACAGCGACTCTGTACAGTTACACAGTGAGTGATCCTTACCCTGTGGAATAAACAGTGTCTCTGTACAGTTACACAGTGAGTGATCCTTACCCTGCTGAATATACAGTGACTCTGTACAGTTACACAGTGAGTGATCCTTACCCTGCTGAATATACAGTGACTCTGTACAGTTCCACAGTGAGTGATCCTTACCCTGCTGAATAAACAGTGTCTCTGTACAGTAACACAGTGAGTGATCCTTACCCTGCTGAATATACAGTGACTCGGTACAGTTACACAGTGAGTGATCCTTCCCCTGCTGAATAAACAGTGTCTCTGTACAGTTCCACAGTGAGTGATCCTTACCCTGAATAAACAGTGACTCTGTACAGTCACACAGTGAGTGATCCTTACCCTGCTGAATAAACAGTGACTCTGTACAGTCACACAGTGAGCGATCCTTACCCTGCTGAATAAACAGTGACTCTGTACAGTTTCATAGTGAGTGATCCTTACCCTGAATAAACAGTGACACTGTACAGTTACACAGTGAGTGATCCTTACCCTGCTGAATAAACAGTGACTCTGTACAGTTACACAGTGAGTGATCCTTACCCTGCTGAATAAACAGTGACTCTGTACAGTTACACAGTGAGCGATCCTTACCCTGCTGAACAAACAGTGACTCTATACAGTTACACAGTGAGTGACCCTTACCCTGAATAAACAGTGACTCTGTACAGTTACACAGTGAGTGATCCTTACCCTGAATAAACAGTGACTCTGTACAGTTACACAGTGAGTGATCCTTACCCTGCTGAATAAACAGTGACTCTGTACAGTTACACAGTGAGTGATCCTTACCCTGCTGAATAAACAGTGACTCTGTATAGTTACACAGTGAGCGATCCTTACCCTGCTGAATAAACAGTGACTCTGTACAGTTACACAGTGAGTGACCCTTACCCTGAATAAACAGTGACTCTGTACAGTTACACAGTGAGTGATCCTTACCCTGAATAAACAGTGACTCTGTACAGTTACACAGTGAGTGATCCTTACCCTGCTTCATAAACAGCGACTCTGTACAGTTACACAGTGAGTGATCCTCACCCTGCTGAATAAACAGCGACTCTGTACAGTAACACAGTGAGTGATCCTTACCCTGCTGAATAAACAGTGACTATGTACAGTTACACAGTGAGCGATCCTTACCCTGCTGAATAAACAGTGACTCTGTACAGTTACACAGTGAGCGATCCTTACCCTGCTGAATAAACAGTGACTCTATACAGTTACACAGTGAGTGATCCGTGGCCTGCTGAATAAACAGTGACTCTGTACAGTTATACAGTGAGTGATCCTTCCCCTGCTGAATAAACAGTGTCTCTGTACAGTTACACAGTGAGCGATCCTTACCCTGCTGAATAAACAGTGACTCTGTACAGTTACACAGTGAGTGACCCTTACCCTGCTGAATAAACCGTGACTCTGTACAGTGACACAGTGAGTGATCCTGACCCTGCTGAATATACAGTGTCTCTGTACAGTTACACAGCGAGTGATCCTTACGCTGCTGAATAAACAGCGACTCTGTACAGTGACACAGTGAGTGATCCTTACCCTGCTGAATAAACAGCGACTCTGTACAGTTACACAGTGAGTGATCCTTACCCTGCTGAATAGACAGTGACTCTGTACAGTTACACAGTGAGCGATCCTTACCCTGCTGAATAAACAGTGACTCTGTACAGTTCCACAGTGAGTGATCCTTACCCTGCTGAATACACAGTGTCTCTGTACAGTTACACAGTGAGTGATCCTTACCCTGCTGAATAAACAGTGTCTCCGTACAGTTACACAGTGGGTGATCCTTACCCTGAATAAACAGTGTCTCTGTACAGTTACACAGTGAGTGACCCTCACCCTGCTGAATAAACAGTGTCCCTGTACAGTTACACAGTGAGTGATCCTTACCCTGCTGAATAAACAGTGACTCTGTACAGTTACACAGTGAGTGATCCTTACCCTGCTGAATAAACAGCGTCTCTGTACAGTTACACAGTGAGTGATCCTTACCCTGCTGAATAAACAGTGTCTCTGTACAGTTACACAGTGAGTGATCCTTACCGTGCTGAATAAACAGTGACTCTGTACAGTTACACAGTGAGCGATCCTTACCCTGCTGAATAAACAGTGACTCTGTACAGTTACACAGTGAGTGATCCTTACCCTGCTGAATAAACAGTGACTCTGTACAGTTAGACAGTGAGTGATCCTTACCCTGAATAAACAGTGTCTCTGTACAGTTACACAGTGAGTGACCCTTACCCTGCTGAATAAACAGTGTCTCTGTACAGTTACACAGTGAGTGATCCTTACCCTGCTGAATAAACAGTGACTCTGTACAGTTACACAGTGAGTGATCCTTACCCTGCTGAATAAACAGTGTCTCTGTACAGTTACACAGTGAGTGATCCTTACCCTGCTGAATAAACAGTGTCTCTGTACAGTTACACAGTGAGTGATCCTTACCCTGCTGAATAAACAGTGACTCTGTACAGTTACACAGTGAGTGATCCTTACCCTGCTGAATAAACAGTGACTCTGTACAGTTACACAGTGAGTGATCCTTACCCTGCTGAATAAACAGTGTCTCTGTACAGTTACACAGTGAGTGATCCTTACCCTGCTGAATAAACAGTGTCTCTGTACAGTTACACAGTGAGTGATCCTTACCCTGCTGAATAAACAGTGACTCTGTGCAGTTCCACAGTGAGTGATCCTTACCCTGCTGAATAAACAGCGACTCTGTGCAGTTACACAGTGAGTGACCCTTTCCCTGAATAAACAGTGTCTCTGTACAGTTACACAGTGAGCGATCCTTACCCTGCTGAATAGACAGTGACTCTGTACAGTTACACAGTGAGTGACCCTCACCCTGAATAAACAGTGTCTCTGTACAGTTACACAGTGAGTGATCCTTACCCTGGTGAATAAACAGTGACTCTGTACAGTTACACAGTGAGTGATCCTTACCCTGCTGAATAAACAGTGACTCTGTACAGTTACACAGTGAGTGATCCTTACCCTGAATAAACAGTGACTCTGTACAGTTACACAGTGAGTGATCCTTACCCTGCGGAATAAACAGTGTCTCTGTACAGTTACACAGTGAGTGATCCTTACCCTGCTGAATATACAGTGACTCTGTACAGTTACACAGTGAGTGATCCTTACCCTGCTGAATATACAGTGACTCTGTACAGTTACACAGTGAGTGATCCTTACCCTGCTGAATAAACAGTGTCTCTGTACAGTAACACAGTGAGTGATCCTTACCCTGCTGAATATACAGTGACTCTGTACAGTTACACAGTGAGTGATCCTTACCCTGCTGAATAAACAGTGTCTCTGTACAGTTACACAGTGAGTGATCCTTACCCTGAATAAACAGTGACTCTGTACAGTTACACAGTGAGTGATCCTTACCCTGCTGAATAAACAGTGACTCTGTACAGTTACACAGTGAGCGATCCTTACCCTGCTGAATAAACAGTGACTCTGTACAGTTACATAGTGAGTGATCCTTACCCTGAATAAACAGTGACACTGTACAGTTACAAAGTGAGTGATCCTTACCCTGCTGAATAAACAGTGACTCTGTACAGTTACACAGTGAGTGATCCTTACCCTGCTGAATAAACAGTGACTCTGTACAGTTACACAGTGAGCGATCCTTACCCTGCTGAATAAACAGTGACTCTGTACAGTTACACAGTGAGCGATCCTTACCCTGCTGAATAAACAGTGACTCTGTACAGTTACACAGTGAGTGACCCTTACCCTGCTGAATAAACCGTGACTCTGTACAGTGACACAGTGAGTGATCCTGACCCTGCTGAATATACAGTGTCTCTGTACAGTTACACAGCGAGTGATCCTTACGCTGCTGAATAAACAGCGACTCTGTACAGTGACACAGTGAGTGATCCTTACCCTGCTGAATAAACAGCGACTCTGTACAGTTACACAGTGAGTGATCCTTACCCTGCTGAATAGACAGTGACTCTGTACAGTTACACCGTGAGCGATCCTTACCCTGCTGAATAAACAGTGACTCTGTACAGTTACACAGTGAGTGATCCTTACCCTGCTGAATACACAGTGTCTCTGTACAGTTACACAGTGAGTGATCCTTACCCTGCTGAATAAACAGTGTCTCCGTACAGTTACACAGTGGGTGATCCTTACCCTGAATAAACAGTGTCTCTGTACAGTTACACAGTGAGTGACCCTTACCCTGCTGAATAAACAGTGTCCCTGTACAGTTACACAGTGAGTGATCCTTACCCTGCTGAATAAACAGTGACTCTGTACAGTTACACAGTGAGTGATCCTTACCCTGCTGAATAAACAGTGTCTCTGTACAGTTACACAGTGAGTGATCCTTACCCTGCTGAATAAACAGTGTCTCTGTACAGTTACACATTGAGTGATCCTTACCGTGCTGAATAAACAGTGACTCTGTACAGTTACACAGTGAGCGATCCTTACCCTGCTGAATAAACAGTGACTCTGTACAGTTACACAGTGAGTGATCCTTACCCTGCTGAATAAACAGTGACTCTGTACAGTTAGACAGTGAGTGATCCTTACCCTGAATAAACAGTGTCTCTGTACAGTTACACAGTGAGTGACCCTTACCCTGCTGAATAAACAGTGTCTCTGTACAGTTACACAGTGAGTGATCCTTACCCTGCTGAATAAACAGTGACTCTGCACAGTTACACAGTGAGTGATCCTTACCCTGCTGAATAAACAGTGTCTCTGTACAGTTACACAGTGAGTGATCCTTACCCTGCTGAATAAACAGTGTCTCTGTACAGTTACACAGTGAGTGATCCTTACCCTGCTGAATAAACAGTGACTCTGTACAGTTACACAGTGAGTGATCCTTACCCTGCTGAATAAACAGTGACTCTGTACAGTTACACAGTGAGTGATCCTTACCCTGCTGAATAAACAGTGTCTCTGTACAGTTACACAGTGAGTGATCCTTACCCTGCTGAATAAACAGTGTCTCTGTACAGTTACACAGTGAGTGATCCTTACCCTGCTGAATAAACAGTGACTCTGTACAGTTCCACAGTGAGTGATCCTTACCCTGCTGAATAAACAGCGACTCTGTGCAGTTACACAGTGAGTGACCCTTACCCTGAATAAACAGTGTCTCTGTACAGTTACATAGTGAGCGATCCTTACCCTGCTGAATAGACAGTGACTCTGTACAGTTACACAGTGAGTGACCCTTACCCTGAATAAACAGTGTCTCTGTACAGTTACACAGTGAGTGATCCTTACCCTGGTGAATAAACAGTGACTCTGTACAGTTACACAGTGAGTGATCCTTACCCTGCTGAATAAACAGTGACTCTGTACAGTTACACAGTGAGTGATCCTTACCCTGAATAAACAATGACTCTGTACAGTTACACAGTGAGTGATCCTTACCCTGCGGAATAAACAGTGTCTCTGTACAGTTACACAGTGAGTGATCCTTACCCTGCTGAATATACAGTGACTCTGTACAGTTACACAGTGAGTGATCCTTACCCTGCTGAATATACAGTGACTCTGTACAGTTACACAGTGAGTGATCCTTACCCTGCTGAACAAACAGTGTCTCTGTACAGTAACACAGTGAGTGATCCTTACCCTGCTGAATATACAGTGACTCTGTACAGTTACACAGTGAGTGAACCTTACCCTGCTGAATAAACAGTGTCTCTGTACAGTTACACAGTGAGTGATCCTTACCCTGAATAAACAGTGACTCTGTACAGTTACACAGTGAGTGATCCTTACCCTGCTGAATAAACAGTGACTCTGTACAGTTACACAGTGAGCGATCCTTACCCTGCTGAATAAACAGTGACTCTGTACAGTTACATAGTGAGTGATCCTTACCCTGAATAAACAGTGACACTGTACAGTTACACAGTGAGTGATCCTTACCCTGCTGAATAAACAGTGACTCTGTACAGTTACACAGTGAGTGATCCTTACCCTGCTGAATAAACAGTGACTCTGTACAGTTACACAGTGAGCGATCCTTACCCTGCTGAATAAACAGTGACTCTGTACAGTTACACAGTGAGTGACCCTTACCCTGAATAAACAGTGACTCTGTACAGTTACACAGTGAGTGATCCTTACCCTGAATAAACAGTGACTCTGTACAGTTACACAGTGAGTGATCCTTACCCTGCTGAATAAACAGTGACTCTGTACAGTTACACAGTGAGTGATCCTTACCCTGCTGAATAAACAGTGACTCTGTATAGTTACACAGTGAGCGATCCTTACCCTGCTGAATAAACAGTGACTCTGTACAGTTACACAGTGAGTGACCCTTACCCAGAATAAACAGTGACTCTGTACAGTTACACAGTGAGTGATCCTTACCCTGAATAAACAGTGACTCTGTACAGTTACACAGTGAGTGATCCTTACCCTGCTGAATAAACAGCGACTCTGTACAGTTACACAGTGAGTGATCCTCACCCTGCTGAATAAACAGCGACTCTGTACAGTTACACAGTGAGTGATCCTTACCCTGCTGAATAAACAGTGACTATGTACAGTTACACAGTGAGCAATCCTTACCCTGCTGAATAAACAGTGACTCTGTACAGTTACACAGTGAGCGATCCTTACCCTGCTAAATAAACAGTGACTCTATACAGGTACACAGTGAGTGATCCATAGCCTGCTGAATAAACAGTGACTCTGTACAGTTATACAGTGAGTGATCCTTACCCTGCTGAATAAACAGTGTCTCTGTACAGTTACACAGTGAGCGATCCTTACCCTGCTGAATAAACAGTGACTCTGTACAGTTACACAGTGAGTGACCCTTTCCCTGCTGAATAAGCAGTGACTCTGTACAGTGACACAGTGAGTGATCCTTACCCTGCTGAATATACAGTGTCTCTGTACAGTTACACAGCGAGTGATCCTGACGCTGCTGAATAAACAGCGACTCTGTACAGTGACACAGTGAGTGATCCTTACCCTGCTGAAGAAACAGCGACTCTGTACAGTTACACAGTGAGTGATCCTTACCCTGCTGAATAGACAGTGACTCTGTACAGTTACACAGTGAGCGATCCTTACCCTGCTGAATAAACAGTGACTCTGTACAGTTACACAGTGAGTGATCCTTACCCTGCTGAATACACAGTGTCTCTGTACAGTTACACAGTGAGTGATCCTTACCCTGCTGAATAAACAGTGTCTCCGTACAGTTACACAGTGGGTGATCCTTACCCAGAATAAACAGTGTCTCTGTACAGTTACACAGTGAGTGACCCTTACCCTGCTGAATAAACAGTGTCTCTGTACAGTTACACAGTGAGTGATCCTTACCCTGCTGAATAAACAGTGACTCTGTACAGTTACACAGTGAGTGATCCTTACCCTGCTGAATAAACAGTGTCTCTGTACAGTTACACAGTGAGTGATCCTTACCCTGCTGAATAAACAGTGTCTCTGTACAGTTACACAGTGAGTGATCCTTCCCGTGCTGAATAAACAGTGACTCTGCACAGTGACACAGTGAGCGATCCTTACCCTGCTGAATAAACAGTGACTCTGTACAGTTACACAGTGAGTGATCCTTACCCTGCTGAATAAACAGTGACTCTGTACAGTTAGACAGTGAGTGATCCTTACCCTGAATAAACAGTGTCTCTGTACAGTTACACAGTGAGTGACCCTTACCCTGCTGAATAAACAGTGTCTCTGTACAGTTACACAGTGAGTGATCCTTACCCTGCTGAATAAACAGTGACTCTGTACAGTTACACAGTGAGTGATCCTTACCCTGCTGAATAAACAGTGTCTCTGTACAGTTACACAGTGAGTGATCCTTACCGTGCTGAATAAACAGTGTCTCTGTACAGTTACACAGTGAGTGATCCTTACCCTGCTGAATAAACAGTGACTCTGTACAGTTCCACAGTGAGTGATCCTTACCCTGCTGAATAAACAGCGACTCTGTGCAGTTACACAGAGTGACCCTTACCCTGAATAAACAGTGTCTCTGTACAGTTACACAGTGAGCGATCCTTACCCTGCTGAATAGACAGTGACTCTGTACAGTTACACAGTGAGTGACCCTCACCCTGAATAAACAGTGTCTCTGTACAGTTACACAGTGAGTGATCCTTACCCTGGTGAATAAACAGTGACTCTGTACAGTTACACAGTGAGTGATCCTTACCCTGCTGAATAAACAGTGACTCTGTACAGTTACACAGTGAGTGATCCTTACCCTGAATAAACAGTGACTCTGTACAGTTACACAGTGAGTGATCCTTACCCTGCGGAATAAACAGTGTCTCTGTACAGTTACACAGTGAGTGATCCTTACCCTGCTGAATATACAGTGACTCTGTACAGTTACACAGTGAGTGATCCTTACCCTGCTGAATATACAGTGACTCTGTACAGTTACACAGTGAGTGATCCTTACCCTGCTGAATAAACGGTGTCTCTGTACAGTAACACAGTGAGTGATCCTTACCCTGCTGAATATACAGTGACTCTGTACAGTTACACAGTGAGTGATCCTTACCCTGCTGAATAAACAGTGTCTCTGTACAGTTACACAGTGAGTGATCCTTACCCTGAATAAACAGTGACTCTGTACAGTTACACAGTGAGTGATCCTTACCCTGCTGAATAAACAGTGACTCTGTACAGTTACACAGTGAGCGATCCTTACCCTGCTGAATAAACAGTGTCTCTGTACAGTTACACAGTGAGTGATCCTTACCCTGCTGAATAAACAGTGTCTCTGTACAGTTACACAGTGAGTGATCCTTACCCTGCTGAATAAACAGTGACTCTGTACAGTTCCACAGTGAGTGATCCTTACCCTGCTGAATAAACAGCGACTCTGTGCAGTTACACAGTGAGTGACCCTTACCCTGAATAAACAGTGTCTCTGTACAGTTACACAGTGAGCGATCCTTACCCTGCTGAATAGACAGTGACTCTGTACAGTTACACAGTGAGTGACCCTCACCCTGAATAAACAGTGTCTCTGTACAGTTACACAGTGAGTGATCCTTACCCTGGTGAATAAACAGTGACTCTGTACAGTTACACAGTGAGTGATCCTTACCCTGCTGAATAAACAGTGACTCTGTACAGTTACACAGTGAGTGATCCTTACCCTGAATAAACAGTGACTCTGTACAGTTACACAGTGAGTGATCCTTACCCTGCGGAATAAACAGTGTCTCTGTACAGTTACACAGTGAGTGATCCTTACCCTGCTGAATATACAGTGACTCTGTACAGTTACACAGTGAGTGATCCTTACCCTGCTGAATATACAGTGACTCTGTACAGTTACACAGTGAGTGATCCTTACCCTGCTGAACAAACAGTGTCTCTGTACAGTAACACAGTGAGTGATCCTTACCCTGCTGAATATACAGTGACTCTGTACAGTTACACAGTGAGTGATCCTTACCCTGCTGAATAAACAGTGTCTCTGTACAGTTACACAGTGAGTGATCCTTACCCTGAATAAACAGTGACTCTGTACAGTTACACAGTGAGTGATCCTTACCCTGCTGAATAAACAGTGACTCTGTACAGTTACACAGTGAGCGATCCTTACCCTGCTGAATAAACAGTGACTCTGTACAGTTACATAGTGAGTGATCCTTACCCTGAATAAACAGTGACACTGTACAGTTACACAGTGAGTGATCCTTACCCTGCTGAATAAACAGTGACTCTGTACAGTTACACAGTGAGTGATCCTTACCCTGCTGAATAAACAGTGACTCTGTACAGTTACACAGTGAGCGATCCTTACCCTGCTGAATAAACAGTGACTCTGTACAGTTACACAGTGAGTGACCCTTACCTTGAATAAACAGTGACTCTGTACAGTTACACAGTGAGTGATCCTTACCCTGAATAAACAGTGACTCTGTACAGTTACACAGTGAGTGATCCTTACCCTGCTGAATAAACAGTGACTCTGTACAGTTACACAGTGAGTGATCCTTACCCTGCTGAATAAACAGTGACTCTGTATAGTTACACAGTGAGCGATCCTTACCCTGCTGAATAAACAGTGACTCTGTACAGTTACACAGTGAGTGACCCTTACCCAGAATAAACAGTGACTCTGTACAGTTACACAGTGAGTGATCCTTACCCTGAATAAACAGTGACTCTGTACAGTTACACAGTGAGTGATCCTTACCCTGCTGAATAAACAGCGACTCTGTACAGTTACACAGTGAGTGATCCTCACCCTGCTGAATAAACAGCGACTCTGTACAGTTACACAGTGAGTGATCCTTACCCTGCTGAATAAACAGTGACTATGTACAGTTACACAGTGAGCGATCCTTACCCTGCTGAATAAACAGTGACTCTGTACAGTTACACAGTGAGCGATCCTTACCCTGCTAAATAAACAGTGACTCTATACAGTTACACAGTGAGTGATCCTTAGCCTGCTGAATAAACAGTGACTCTGTACAGTTATACAGTGACTGATCCTTACCCTGCTGAATAAACAGTGTCTCTGTACAGTTACACAGTGAGCGATCCTTACCCTGCTGAATAAACAGTGACTCTGTACAGTTACACAGTGAGTGACCCTTACCCTGCTGAATAAACAGTGACTCTGTACAGTGACACAGTGAGTGATCCTTACCCTGCTGAATATACAGTGTCTCTGTACAGTTACACAGCGAGTGATCCTGACGCTGCTGAATAAACAGCGACTCTGTACAGTGACACAGTGAGTGATCCTTACCCTGCTGAATAAACAGCGACTCTGTACAGTTACACAGTGAGTGATCCTTACCCTGCTGAATAGACAGTGACTCTGTACAGTTACACAGTGAGCGATCCTTACCCTGCTGAATAAACAGTGACTCTGTACAGTTACACAGTGAGTGATCCTTACCCTGCTGAATACACAGTGTCTCTGTACAGTTACACAGTGAGTGATCCTTACCCTGCTGAATAAAACGTGTCTCCGTACAGTTACACAGTGGGTGATCCTTACCCAGAATAAACAGTGTCTCTGTACAGTTACACAGTGAGTGACCCTTACCCTGCTGAATAAACAGTGTCTCTGTACAGTTACACAGTGAGTGATCCTTACCCTGCTGAATAAACAGTGACTCTGTACAGTTACACAGTGAGTGATCCTTACCCTGCTGAATAAACAGTGTCTCTGTACAGTTACACAGTGAGTGATCCTTACCCTGCTGAATAAACAGTGTCTCTGTACAGTTACACAGTGAGTGATCCTTACCGTGCTGAATAAACAGTGACTCTGTACAGTGACACAGTGAGCGATCCTTACCCTGCTGAATAAACAGTGACTCTGTACAGTTACACAGTGAGTGATCCTTACCCTGCTGAATAAACAGTGACTCTGTACAGTTAGACAGTGAGTGATCCTTACCCTGAATAAACAGTGTCTCTGTACAGTTACACAGTGAGTGACCCTTACCCTGCTGAATAAACAGTGTCTCTGTACAGTTACACAGTGAGTGATCCTTACCCTGCTGAATAAACAGTGACTCTGTACAGTTACACAGTGAGTGACCCTTACCCAGAATAAACAGTGACTCTGTACAGTTACACAGTGAGTGATCCTTACCCTGAATAAACAGTGACTCTGTACAGTTACACAGTGAGTGATCCTTACCCTGCTGAATAAACAGCGACTCTGTACAGTTACACAGTGAGTGATCCTCACCCTGCTGAATAAACAGCGACTCTGTACAGTTACACAGTGAGTGATCCTTACCCTGCTGAATAAACAGTGACTATGTACAGTTACACAGTGAGCGATCCTTACCCTGCTGAATAAACAGTGACTCTGTACAGTTACACAGTGAGCGATCCTTACCCTGCTAAATAAACAGTGACTCTATACAGTTACACAGTGAGTGATCCTTAGCCTGCTGAATAAACAGTGACTCTGTACAGTTATACAGTGACTGATCCTTACCCTGCTGAATAAACAGTGTCTCTGTACAGTTACACAGTGAGCGATCCTTACCCTGCTGAATAAACAGTGACTCTGTACAGTTACACAGTGAGTGACCCTTACCCTGCTGAATAAACAGTGACTCTGTACAGTGACACAGTGAGTGATCCTTACCCTGCTGAATATACAGTGTCTCTGTACAGTTACACAGCGAGTGATCCTGACGCTGCTGAATAAACAGCGACTCTGTACAGTGACACAGTGAGTGATCCTTACCCTGCTGAATAAACAGCGACTCTGTACAGTTACACAGTGAGTGATCCTTACCCTGCTGAATAGACAGTGACTCTGTACAGTTACACAGTGAGCGATCCTTACCCTGCTGAATAAACAGTGACTCTGTACAGTTACACAGTGAGTGATCCTTACCCTGCTGAATACACAGTGTCTCTGTACAGTTACACAGTGAGTGATCCTTACCCTGCTGAATAAACAGTGTCTCCGTACAGTTACACAGTGGGTGATCCTTACCCAGAATAAACAGTGTCTCTGTACAGTTACACAGTGAGTGACCCTTACCCTGCTGAATAAACAGTGTCTCTGTACAGTTACACAGTGAGTGATCCTTACCCTGCTGAATAAACAGTGACTCTGTACAGTTACACAGTGAGTGATCCTTACCCTGCTGAATAAACAGTGTCTCTGTACAGTTACACAGTGAGTGATCCTTACCCTGCTGAATAAAGTGTCTCTGTACAGTTACACAGTGAGTGATCCTTACCGTGCTGAATAAACAGTGACTCTGTACAGTGACACAGTGAGCGATCCTTACCCTGCTGAATAAACAGTGACTCTGTACAGTTACACAGTGAGTGATCCTTACCCTGCTGAATAAACAGTGACTCTGTACAGTTAGACAGTGAGTGATCCTTACCCTGAATAAACAGTGTCTCTGTACAGTTACACAGTGAGTGACCCTTACCCTGCTGAATAAACAGTGTCTCTGTACAGTTACACAGTGAGTGATCCTTACCCTGCTGAATAAACAGTGACTCTGTACAGTTACACAGTGAGTGATCCTTACCCTGCTGAATAAACAGTGTCTCTGTACAGTTCCACAGTGAGTGATCCTTACCCTGCTGAATAAACAGTGTCTCTGTACAGTTACACAGTGAGTGATCCTTACCCTGCTGAATAAACAGTGACTCTGTACAGTTCCACAGTGAGTGATCCTTACCCTGCTGAATAAACAGCGACTCTGTGCAGTTACACAGTGAGTGACCCTTACCCTGAATAAACAGTGTCTCTGTACAGTTACACAGTGAGCGATCCTTACCCTGCTGAATAGACAGTGACTCTGTACAGTTACACAGTGAGTGACCCTCACCCTGAATAAACAGTGTCTCTGTACAGTTACACAGTGAGTGATCCTTACCCTGGTGAATAAACAGTGACTCTGTACAGTTACACAGTGAGTGATCCTTACCCTGCTGAATAAACAGTGACTCTGTACAGTTACACAGTGAGTGATCCTTACCCTGAATAAACAGTGACTCTGTACAGTTACACAGTGAGTGATCCTTACCCTGCGGAATAAACAGTGTCTCTGTACAGTTACACAGTGAGTGATCCTTACCCTGCTGAATATACAGTGACTCTGTACAGTTACACAGTGAGTGATCCTTACCCTGCTGAATATACAGTGACTCTGTACAGTTACACAGTGAGTGATCCTTACCCTGCTGAATAAACAGTGTCTCTGTACAGTAACACAGTGAGTGATCCTTACCCTGCTGAATATACAGTGACTCTGTACAGTTACACAGTGAGTGATCCTTACCCTGCTGAATAAACAGTGTCTCTGTACAGTTACACAGTGAGTGATCCTTACCCTGAATAAACAGTGACTCTGTACAGTTACACAGTGAGTGATCCTTACCCTGCTGAATAAACAGTGACTCTGTACAGTTACACAGTGAGCGATCCTTACCCTGCTGAATAAACAGTGACTCTGTACAGTTACATAGTGAGTGATCCTTACCCTGAATAAACAGTGACACTGTATAGTTACACAGTGAGTGATCCTTACCCTGCTGAATAAACAGTGACTCTGTACAGTTACACAGTGAGTGATCCTTACCCTGCTGAATAAACAGTGACTCTGTACAGTTACACAGTGAGCGATCCTTACCCTGCTGAATAAACAGTGACTCTGTACAGTTACACAGTGAGTGACCCTTACCCTGAATAAACAGTGACTCTGTACAGTTACACAGTGAGTGATCCTTACCCTGAATAAACAGTGACTCTGTACAGTTACACAGTGAGTGATCCTTACCCTGCTGAATAAACAGTGACTCTGTACAGTTACACAGTGAGTGATCCTTACCCTGCTGAATAAACAGTGACTCTGTATAGTTACACAGTGAGCGATCCTTACCCTGCTGAATAAACAGTGACTCTGTACAGTTACACAGTGAGTGACCCTTACCCAGAATAAACAGTGACTCTGTACAGTTACACAGTGAGTGATCCTTACCCTGAATAAACAGTGACTCTGTACAGTTACACAGTGAGTGATCCTTACCCTGCTGAATAAACAGCGACTCTGTACAGTTACACAGTGAGTGATCCTCACCCTGCTGAATAAACAGCGACTCTGTACAGTTACACAGTGAGTGATCCTTACCCTGCTGAATAAACAGTGACTATGTACAGTTACACAGTGAGCGATCCTTAGCCTGCTGAATAAACAGTGACTCTGTACAGTTACACAGTGAGCGATCCTTACCCTGCTAAATAAACAGTGACTCTATACAGTTACACAGTGAGTGATCCTTAGCCTGCTGAATAAACAGTGACTCTGTACAGTTATACAGTGAGTGATCCTTACCCTGCTGAATAAACAGTGTCTCTGTACAGTTACACAGTGAGCGATCCTTACCCTGCTGAATAAACAGTGACTCTGTACAGTTACAGTGAGTGACCCTTACCCTGCTGAATAAACAGTGACTCTGTACAGTGACACAGTGAGTGATCCTTACCCTGCTGAATATACAGTGTCTCTGTACAGTTACACAGCGAGTGATCCTGACGCTGCTGAATAAACAGCGACTCTGTACAGTGACACAGTGCGTGATCCTTACCCTGCTGAATAAACAGCGAC
This sequence comes from Mustelus asterias, assembly GCF_964213995.1. NCBI lineage: Eukaryota > Metazoa > Chordata > Chondrichthyes > Carcharhiniformes > Triakidae > Mustelus > Mustelus asterias. Next base: position 9,857 of record NW_027591215.1, on the reverse strand, counting down.
TCTGTACAGTTACACAGTGAGTGATCCTTACCCTGCTGAATAGACAGTGACTCTGTACAGTTACACAGTGAGCGATCCTTACCCTGCTGAATAAACAGTGACTCTGTACAGTTACACAGTGAGTGATCCTTACCCTGCTGAATACACAGTGTCTCTGTACAGTTACACAGTGAGTGATCCTTACCCTGCTGAATAAACAGTGTCTCCGTACAGTTACACAGTGGGTGATCCTTACCCAGAATAAACAGTGTCTCTGTACAGTTACACAGTGAGTGACCCTTACCCTGCTGAATAAACAGTGTCTCTGTACAGTTACACAGTGAGTGATCCTTACCCTGCTGAATAAACAGTGACTCTGTACAGTTACACAGTGAGTGATCCTTACCCTGCTGAATAAACAGTGTCTCTGTACAGTTACACAGTGAGTGATCCTTACCCTGCTGAATAAACAGTGTCTCTGTACAGTTACACAGTGAGTGATCCTTACCGTGCTGAATAAACCGTGACTCTGTACAGTTACACAGTGAGCGATCCTTACCCTGCTGAATAAACAGTGACTCTGTACAGTTACACAGTGAGTGATCCTTACCCTGCTGAATAAACAGTGACTCTGTACAGTTAGACAGTGAGTGATCCTTACCCTGAATAAACAGTGTCTCTGTACAGTTACACAGTGAGTGACCCTTACCCTGCTGAATAAACAGTGTCTCTGTACAGTTACACAGTGAGTGATCCTTACCCTGCTGAATAAACAGTGACTCTGTACAGTTACACAGTGAGTGATCCTTACCCTGCTGAATAAACAGTGTCTCTGTACAGTTACACAGTGAGTGATCCTTACCCTGCTGAATAAACAGTGTCTCTGTACAGTTACACAGTGAGTGATCCTTACCCTGCTGAATAAACAGTGACTCTGTACAGTTCCACAGTGAGTGATCCTTACACTGCTGAATAAACAGCGACTCTGTACAGTTACACAGTGAGTGACCCTTACCCTGAATAAACAGTGAATCTGTACAGTTACACAGTGAGCGATCCTTACCCTGCTGAATAGACAGTGACTCTGTACAGTTACACAGTGAGTGATCCTTACCCTGAATAAACAGTGTCTCTGTACAGTTACACAGTGAGTGACCCTTACCCTGCTGAATAAACAGTGACTCTGTACAGTTACACAGTGAGTGATCCTTACCCTGCTGAATAGACAGTGACTCTGTACAGTAACACAGTGAGTGATCCTTGACAAGGCCTAAATTCAAGGCCTCACCTGACGAGGCCTTAATTAAAGGCCTCACCTGACAAGGCCTAAATTAAAGGCCTCACCTGACAAGGCCTAAATTAAAGGCCTCACCTGACAAGGCCTAAATTAAAGGCCTCACCTGACAAGGCCTAAATTAAAGGCCTCACCTGACAAGGCCTAAATTAAAGGCCTCACCTGACGAGGCCTAAATTAAAGGCCTCACCTGACAAGGCCTAAATTAAAGGCCTCACCTGACAAGGCCTAAATTAAAGGCCTCACCTGATAAGACCTAAATTAAAGCCCTTGGAATGGCCTGGTGGCTAGACTATTAACCCAGAAACTCAACTAATGCTCTGGAGACCCGGCTTCGAAACCCGCCCACAGCAAATGGTGGAATTTGAATTCAATGTTAAAAATCTGGAATTAAGAATCTGCTGATGACCCATTGTCGGAAAAACCCATCTGGTTCCCTTTAGGGAAGGAAATCTGCCGTCCTTACCCCAGTCTGGCCTACATGTGACTCCAGAGACACAGCCATGTGGTTGACTCTCAACTGTCTCCCAAGGGCAACTTGGGATGGGCAAGAGTAATGACACCAAGTTGGGGGGGGGCGGTGAACTGTGACGAGGATGCAGAGATCCTTCAGCATGATCTGGAGAGGTTGGGTGAGAGGGCTAATCAGTGCCAGATGCGGTATAATTTGGGTAAGTGAGAGGTTACTCACTTTGGAAGCAAAAACAAGGTGGCGGATTACCACCTGATTGGGTGTAAATTGGGAGAGGGGAGAGTGCAGAGGGACCCGGGTGTCCTTGTGCACCAGTCGCTGAAGGTAAGCATGCAGCAGACGGGAAAGAAGGGAAATGGTCTGTTGGCCTTCATAGCGAGAGGTTTCGAGTCGAGGAGCAGAGGGATGTGTTGGTGCGATTATACAGGGCCTTGGTGAGGCCACACCGAGAGTATTGTGGGCAGTTTTGGTCTCCTTCTCTGAGGAAGGATGTTCTTGCTCTCGAGGGAGTTGCAGCGAAGGGTTTACCAGGCTGATTCCGGGGACGGCGGGACTGATGTACGAGGAGAGATTGACCAGGTTAGGGTTGTTTCCGCTGGACTTCAGACGAATGAGGGGGGGATCTCATAGAGACTTATAAAATTCTAACAGGACCAGACAGGGTTGATGCAGGGAGGGTGTCCCCGATGGTGGGGGGAGTCCAGAACCAGGGGGTCACAGTCTGAGGATTGGGGGGGAGACCATTTAGGATGGGGGGGGGAGGGTGAGGAGACATTTCTTCACCCGGAGAGCCTGTGGAATTCATTCCCGCAGGAAGTAGTGAGACACATAGAAAAGCTACAGCGCAAAACAGGCCCTTCGGCCCCACATGTTGTGCCGAACACATCCCTACCTTCTAGACCCACACTGGGAGCACCGCGCACAGTTCCGGTCTCCGTATCCCTCAGTTAGACCACACTGGGAGCACCGTGCACAGTTCCGGTCTCCGTATCCCTCAGTTAGACCACACTGGGAGCACCGTGCACAGTTCCGGTCTCCGTATCCCTCAGTTAGACCACACTGGGTGCACCATGCACTGTTCCGGTCTCCCTATCCCTCGGTTAGACTGACTCTGGAGCGCCGTGCACAGTTCCCATCTCCGTATCCCTCGGCTAGACCACACTGGGAGCACCGTGCACAGTTCCGGTCTCCGTATCACTCGGTTAGACCACACTGGGAGCACCGTGCACAGTTCCGGTCTCCGTTTCCCTCGGTTAGACCCACACTGGGAGCACTGTGCACAGTTCCCATCTCCGTATCCCTCGGTTAGACCACACTGGGAGCACCATGCGCAGTTCCAGTCTCCGTATCCCTCGGTTAGACCCACACTGGGAGCACTGTGCACAGTTCCGGTCTCCCTATCCCTCGGCTAGACCACACTGGGAGCACCGTGCACAATTCCGGTCTCCGTGTCCCTCGGTTAGACCCACACTGGGAGCACCCGGCACAGTTCCGTTCTGTGTATCCCTCAGTTAGACCACACTGGGAGCACCGTGCACAGTTCCCGTCTCCGTATCCCTCGGTTAGACCACACTGGGAGCACCGTGCACAGTTCCCGTCTCCGTATCCCTCGGCTAGACCCACACTGGGAGCACTGTGCACAGTTCCGGTCTCCGTATCCCTCGGTTAGACCACACTGGGAGCACCGTGCACAGTTCCCATCTCCGTATCCCTCGGTAAGACCCACACTGGGAGCACTGTGCACAGTTCTGGTCTCCGTATCCCTGAGTTAGACCACACTGGGAGCACTGTGCACAGTTCCGGTCTCCCTATCCCTCGGTTAGACCACACTGGGAGCACCGTGCACAGTTCCGGTCTCCGTATCCCTCAGTTAGACCACACTGGGAGCACCGCGCACAGTTCCGGTCTCCGTATCCCTCAGTTAGACCACACTGGGTGCACCGTGCACTGTTCCGGTCTCCATATCCGTCGATTAGACCACACTGGGTGCACCGTGCACAGTTCCGATCTCCGTATCCCTTGGTTAGACCCACACTGGAAGTACTGTGCACAGTTCCGTTCTTCGTATCCCTCGGTTAGACCCATACTGGGAGCACCGCGCACAGTTCCGTTCTGCGAATCCCTCAGTTAGACCACACTGGGAGCACCGTGCACAGTTCCGTTCTCCGTATCCCTGAGTTAGACCCACACTGGGAGCACCGTGCACAGTTCCCGTCTCCGTATCCCTCGGTTAGACCACACTGGCAGCACCGTGCACAGTTCCCATCTCCGTATCCCTCGGTTAGTCCCATACTGGGAGCACCGCGCACAGTTCCGTTCTGCGAATCCCTCAGTTAGACCACACTGGGAGCACCGTGCACAGTTCCGTTCTCCGTATCCCTGAGTTAGACCCACACTGGGAGCACCGTGCACAGTTCCCGTCTCCGTATCCCTCGGTAAGACCCACACTGGGAGCACCGTGCACAGTTCTGGTCTCCGTATCCCTGAGTTAGACCACACTGGGAGCACAGTGCACAGTTCCGGTCTCCCTATCCCTCGGTTAGACCACACTGGGAGCACCGTGCACAGTTCCGGTCTCCGTATCCCTCGGTTAGACCCACACTGGGAGCACCGTGCACAGTTCCCGTCTCCGTATCCCTCGGTTAGACCACACTGGCAGCACCGTGCACAGTTCCCATCTCCGTATCCCTCGGTTAGACCCATACTGGGAGCACCGCGCACAGTTCCGTTCTGCGAATCCCTCAGTTAGACCACACTGGGAGCACTGTGCACAGTTCCGGTCTCCGTATCCCTCGGTTAGACCCACACTGGGAGCACTGTGCACAGTTCCCGTCTCCGTATCCCTCGGTTAGACCCACACTGGGAGCACCGTGCACAGTTCCGGTCTCCGTATCCCTCGGTTAGACCCACACTGGGAGCACTGTGCACAGTTCCCGTCTCCGTATCCCTCAGTTAGACCCACACTGGGAGCACCGTGCACAGTTCCGGTCTCCGTATCCCTCGGTTAGACCCACACTGGGAGCACTGTGCACAGTTCCGGTCTCCGTATCCCTCGGTTAGACCCACACTGGGAGCACTGTGCACAGTTCCAGTCTCCGTATCCCTCAGGTAG
>NW_027591214.1:0-102000 GCF_964213995.1 Mustelus asterias | reverse complement strand
CACATAAGTCTGCACCGAAGGAGCTCCAGACATTGGCCCAGTGTCAGAGGGCCAGTGCTGTAGAATCGAACATCATGGGGCAGATGCATGTGAGCCTAAAGAACTGCCAGAACCAAGTGATACTGAGGCTTTTGTAGTACAGTCTAGCTGCCTCGCCGTCCCATGGAGTTTCCCCGGGGCCCATGGGCACACCAAGGGAGGATGAAATGCTGGAGCCAGAGCCAGGGTCTTCCACCTCGGAGACTCAGGACATCCTCAGACTTCCTGACTTCCGCCTCCTCACGCCAGGTAATATCTCGGCACTGGGATGAACAACGTGGTATGGATACATCAGTGTCATCCACAAGTAGGCCAGAGCGCTCCAGCCGCCCCCCCTCCCCACCTCACCCACCCCTCCACCCCGGTGACACCCGACGAGGGAATCACAGCCCATGGGACGCAGGCCACAACTGGATGCCTCCAACTCCGATGTGCATCCTGGAGGGATACTTAGATGCAACAATAGATATCATAACATTAAGAAGCAACAGGGTCAACAAGAGGGCAGGGATGAAGGGCAGAGTTTTGTTAATTGTTCCATGAGTGTCATTCTAAATATTATTGAACCCACAGCTAGTAGAACATAGAACGTAGAAAAGCTACAGCACAAACAGGCCCTTCGGCCCACAAGTTGCACCGAACAATATCCTTACCTTCTCGGCTCATTTATAACCCTCTATCTTACTAACCTCCATGAACCTATCCAAAAGTCTCTTAATAGAAGACTTAATCGAAGCTAAGACGAATCTGTCTCTGATAATCCCCCACACAGAGATCCGCATAACCTGAACCAATCGTTTGAGACAGAGGTTGCCATGCCATTCGATAGCAACTCCTCGGCCAAACGTTCGTGACTGCACGCCCTGGTTTCTTCAGCCTCCACCGCACACTGTGTCAAACACCAGCCTTCCAGTCTCTGCCCCCACACATCCCAAACCCCAGGGTTACTGCCCAAGCCACTGGAGCCCACTACACATACTAATTGATGGGTGGAGTCGCCAGTGTGCAGTCAAATAAGAGGTAGGAGCCAGACCTGTGTGGCACCAGGGCAGCATCACAGTGTCCCTCATAGCCAGTCGTCAACGTCCTCCAGCCCTTGAGTAAAGGTTTCCTAGCACAACCAACCTAGGCCCCTTACCGGTGTGTGATGTCGCTTGGACACATGGGGTTGGAGGGGCGTGGGAGTTTGGGTGCCGGGGCAGTGGATGCAGAATGTTGGAGGAATGGATGGGCAGTGCGGGTAGTCTGAGGTTAGAGTTTCGGGGTTTTGGGGTGTGGGGCTGCAACGTCCCCCGAGGTGTGGTGGCCATGTGCTTAGCAGCCGCGGGACTGCTCGCCAGGTAGTGATAAAAATAGGGGGGATGACTGCCTCCCTTCCCACCCTATCATGCCGGGCACTCACTTTTGTCGCCTCCCCTGCATCCTCTGCCTCCTCCTATTCTTCCTCCTCCACCCCAGGAGCTCTCCCCGCTGCTGCGACAGGTTGTGGAGCAGATATCACACAGCAAAGATGTGGGAGACCCGCACGGGGCTGTATCTGAGGGCAGCTGAAGGAGCCCAATACACACGTCCATGATGCGCAAGATAGCATCCGGACCTCATTGCAATAGGTCTCTGCTTCGTTCTCTGGCCTCTGCACAGGCGTCAACAACCAAGTGCTCAGTCATGACCATTCCCATTCCCGGCAGCCTGGATTGTCCCGCAAGGAGGCCGGGGATGTCCGAACCCCAGAGGATACAATGTCGCTGCAAACTCCTTGAGTGCATGATGATGAGCTTGTGGTCGAAGACTACGTGAACTTTGAGAGAGTGCATACTTTTCCCATCAATAAAATGCTGCCCCTCATCTCACATGAAATGCAGGGCCATCTTCGGACCATCCAGAACATGGGATGAGCTAGCTAAGGCGGCGAGTCCTGCAGCCCAGGCTTTTTGTTGGGCCTGAGAAAAGTCAAAATGTAAGTATTAGCCTTCCCGTGCATGCAGGGCATCCAGAACCTGAGAGATGCACTTGTGCATGTATGCCGGTGAAATTCTCCTGATGTCTGGATGCAGCCATTGGTTTAAAGTTTGAGGGTGGCTGTGACATTAACCTCCGTTGGGAGCGGGTGTTCTCTGAACCCCTGAGGTGCCTGGTCTGTGAGGTCCACACAATGGTGCCACGTTGTCTCATTGCTTAGTCAGAGCCGATGCCAGAAAATGGCATCTGACAGACCCTCGAAAGACCAGAGCATCATGTAGACCGTGGATTTCTGCCTCCTCAACACCGCCCCCCGCCCCCCCCCCCCACCCCCCACCCCCCCCCCCCCCCCCTCCCCGGCAAACCCCTCCCCTCCTCCCCACTGGGTTGTCCAGAGGACATATGGTTCGTGGTGGACTTCATGTGGCACCCTTGGGGCGTTTCTGTGCAGCCAATCCAATTCAGCATCCCTGGACCTGGAAAACAGTAGCCACCAAACCTGTGGAGCACTCGAACGTCATGTCGACCACCCCTCCCCTCCAGTACTCCAGCGCTCAGTGAAATCCACAACATCACAGCACATTTGCAGCAAGGGGAAGCACGCCCCCCACCTCCCCCCCTCCCCCGAGCACCCGCCCCCCCCGCCCCCCCCCCCAACCCCCCCCCCCCCCCCCCGCCACGCGCCGCTCTCCGGATGCTGCATCTCCATAAAATTACCGCCTCTCTTCTTTTCAGTGCTGCCACGCCAGTTCCTGACAGTTATAAATGACGCCAACGTGACGTTACGCCGCAGTGGGGCAAACATGAGATGGGGGGAAAGTGCCCGAACCCGCTCAAATGAATGGACTGGGAAAATTGTGGAGCTCTGACATTTTTGGATTCCTGCTTAAATTTCCCAGCTCGCTCTTCTACTCGAGTAGCGCAGCATACTGGGAATATCGTGTCCATACTCTCTAACAAACAGAACCATTCTCACAAACATTATTAAACACACAGACAGTCAAGCACACACACACACTCAAACCCACACACACAAACGCATGCTCACTCGTCGAGACAGTCACACTCCAACTGGACACATTGACACGTACACTCGCACACATTGATGCATACAGACACACTCGGACACAAAGGGACAATCTGCCACACACAGTCAAACTCGCAAATAGTCTCACACACACACACAAATTCACACATAGATACTCATACCCGCATGTCTACATGCACTCTCTCACGCACCCACTCACACCCAAACACAACTCATAAACACTCTCACACAGACAGCGAGTCACATGCAAACTCTCGCACTCACGCACTCACCCAACACACATTCAAAATCAAACACACACATGCGCACATACTATGCACACCTGCACACATGAACTAACATAGACAGCCTCAAAAACGCACACTCCTAAACAAACCCTCACACATAGCACACCCACACAGACCCATACCCTCACCCACACACACCAACACTCATGCACACACGCATGTATGCACCCACTCAGACACACACACATCCAATCGCACACAAAAACAGTCACTCAAGCACCAATGCAGTGACCCGCACAAACTCTCTCTCTCACACATAAACACACACATACACAGACACACACAGTCACTCACACATAGTCATGGTCAGAGACACACGTGCACATTTAAATGCACACACACACATACATTCCCCCACGCACCGAGTTACACACTCACAGATAGCCAAGCTCACACAGGCACTCACTCACACACACACGCACACTCACACCCTTACTCGTACAGATTCACAATCACATGCCGTTTGTGTGTGCCACTATATTTGTGGGTATGTCACACACTCACAAGCATTCACGCACAGAAACTCACAAAATCTCACACAGGAACACACACTCTAACTCACACACAGTCACGATCGTTCACACATTAACATGCTAACACTCAAACACCCACAAATGCAGTGGCACACGCACAATCACACAGTCACACACATAGACATACTCACACGTACATCCACATACAGACTTACATTCTCTCACACAATGACACACACAAGAGACAGGCAGAGACACACATAAACACATGCACATACACTGACACATATAGACAAACTCAAACAGAATCACTAACACATACGCACACACAGACAGACACACACACTTATGCACACATTCATAATCATCACGATCACACTCGCACACCCACACACGCACTGAAACACACTCACACACGCACAAACCAAGTACGCTCACACAGAGTCACGCTCAAACACGCATGCTTTCACACACGAACACTCAGACATATGCGCACAGACACATTTACTCATTCAGATTCAACTCACACATAATTACGGTCGCAGTCAGACACATACACACACACACACACACACACACACACATAAACTTACTCTCGCGCACACGGTGACATTCACAGTGCCACGAACACACACACACACACACATAATTACAGACAGAGGCACACTCATACAGAAGCAGTAACACACACAAACACACACATACACACACACACACGCATACTCACACAATTGCACCCAGTCACACTCACACAATTACACAGTGGCACACGCACGCCCACACACAGGCTTATAATGGCACACGCTTGTTTGCACGTGCAATCAAACACACTATTAGTTGCACACGCAGTCACGCTCACATTCACACACACAGGCTCCCAGGTTCTGAAATAAACAGAGCCACACATGCACGCTCAAAGGGACGCATAGTTCCAAAAACACAGACAAGAAAGGAACTCAGAATCAGTCATACTAACATTCACAGGCACGCACGCACACACACACAAACTCTCGCAGACTCACACCCACGCATGCACTCACAAACAATCAATCACACACTGACAAGCATTCACGCATGGATACTCACAAAATCTCACACAGGAACACACACTCAAACGCCCACAGGTTCACACGCAAACTCACGTACATCCACACTCACTCATAAACTCATAAACGCTCACCCACCACACTATGCTCACACTCACACAAGTGACCTCACACAGGCACACTCAGTGAAACACAAATGAAATAAAACTCTCCCACACATACGCAGAAATTTACTCACGCACTCTCTTACAAAAAAGTCACACACACACACTTGCACACAATCACACTCAGTCGCACACGCTCACCAACACTCACAAGCACTTACACATTCACGCTCACTCATTCAGTCACACCAGCAATCTCTAAAGCAACCACAGAGAGGCACGGTGACACTCACACACAAACATACATACACAGACACACGAGACACTCCGACTCACACACTTACAGAGATAGACATTCACCCTCACACACAATGTAATGCGCACGCACACAAACACACACACACACACACACGTAAACAACTCACATCCACAAACTCGCCTACGCTCTCAAACGCATTGACACTCAAACACATACGCTCACACAAATGGACTCAAATGCGCTCTCAAGCACATACAAATACAGGCACAAAAAGTCACACACTCATAAGCTTAAAAACAATCAAAAGCAAATACTCTCGCAATCACACACAGTCACACTCGCACACATTCACACTTAGTCACACGCACTCACTAACACACACTCTCAAACACTCACACATTCACCTTCACTCATTCCGTCACATCAACAACCTCATCAACACACACAGTGGCGCAGTCAGTCACACACATGAACACACATTCTCTCTCTCTCTTCTCTCTCACGCACACACACGCACAAAGTCTCAAACTCAGACACTTAAGTACATACACATTGACAGTCACACAAACAATCACGCTCAGAGTCTCTCTCTCTCACACACACACATACAACCACACACACCATGATACACACTTACTCTTACACCGACTGAAACTCAGAGAGATTCACGCACACACATACACATGCACTCACATGCTCTCTCTCTCACACACACACAACCATACACACACAACTACACACACAGGCATGCTCACACGTTGTCACACTCACTCATTCTCTCACATACACGCAGCCATGCACCCGTGAGCACACACATACGCACACACGCTCACAGGCACACACTTACACACACAGTCAGACTCTCACAGAGTCATACAGTCAGAGTCACTGGGTCACACAGGTTTAGACTCCCATAAGTCTGGGAAAAGATGTTGACTATTTACCTCATCTATACCCCTTATTATCTTATAAACCGCCATAAGATCATCGCTAAGCCTCCTACACTCCAAGGAAAAAGTTCGCAGAATATCCAGCCTCTCCTTATAACACAATCTAGTCCCAGTAGCGTCCCATTACATTTTTCTGCACTCTTTCTAGTTTAATAATATATTTTCCATAATATGGTGACTAAAACACATTCCAAGTGTGTCCTTAATAATGTCTTGTAGAACTTCAGGAAAACGCCCCAACTCATGAATTCAATATTCTGACCAATGAAAGCCGAATGCTTTCTTCACCAAGCTGTCCACCTTTGACTCCACTTTCGAGAAGCTATGAATCTGTACACCTAGATCTCTTTGTTCTATACCTCTTTGTTCTATACCTCTACCCAACGCCCTATCATTAATTAAGTCCTGCATGGTTCGATTTCCCAAAATGCATTATCTCTCATTCATCTAAATCACACTCCGTCTGCCATTCATCAACCCACTGACTCAATTAATCAACATCCCGTTCGAATCCTAGATAATCTTCTTCACTGTCCATTATGCCACCAATCTTATTGTCATTTCCAAACATATTAACCATGCCTCCTCAATTCTCATTCAAATCATTAATATAAATGACAAATACCAATGGACCAACACCGATCCCTGAGGCACCCCGCTGGTGACAGGCATTCAGTTTGAAAAAAGAATAACCATCTACAACCACACTGTCTTCTGTCATCAAGCCAATTTTGTATCCAATTGCCTACCTCTCACTGGAGATGTAATCTGCTGCAAAAACCTACCATGTGATACCCAGTCAAAGTCTTTGCTGTCGTCCATGAAGACAACGTTGACTGTGCTGCCCTCATCTACTTTCTTTGATACCCGTTCAAGAAACATAATCAATTCCGTGCGACATGATATTCCACTCGTGAAGCCATGCTGACTTCCCTAATCACTCTCTGCCTCTCTAAATGCCTGTATATCCTATATCCTGTCTCTCAGATTACTTACCCACTACAGACGTTAAGCTTACCCGGCCTGCAGTTCCCACAGTTTTCCATGCAGCTCTTCTTCAACAAAGGCACAACATTTGCCACCCTCCAATATTCAGGCAACTTTCCTGTGGCTCTTTATGATTCAAATATCTCTGCTCGAGGATTTACATTTTCCTCATGAGTCTTCCACAACATCCTGGGATACATTTCATCAGGTCGCGGGAATTTATCTACCTTGCAACGCCTCTTTCCTGTAATATGTACACTTCACTGGACATCACTATTTATTTCCAGAAGTTCCCTAACTTCCATGCCTTTCCCAAAAGTAAATACTGTTTCGAAATATCAAATTAGGATCTCACACATCTCTTGTGGATCCGCACATAGATGACCTTGTTGATACTTAGGAGGCCCTATTCCATCTTTCGTTACTCTTTTGCACTTCATGTATTTGAAGAAGTTCTTTGGATTCTCCTTTGCCTTCCTTGCCAAAGCAATCTCGTGTCGCTTTTCTGCCCTCCTCGTTTCTTTTAAAATCTACTCAGATAAGACCATAAGACCATAAGACATAGGAGCGGAAGTAAGGCCATTCGGCCCATCGAGTCCACTCCACCATTCAATCATGGTTGATTTCAACTCCATTTACCCGCTCTCTCCCCATAGCCCTTAATTCCTCGAGAAATCAAGAATTTATCAATTTCTGTCTTGAAGACGCTCAACGTCTCGGCCTCCACAGCCCTCTGTGGCAATGAATTCCACAGACCCACCACTCTCTGGCTGAAGAAATTTCTCCTCATCTCTGTTCTAAAGTGACTCCCTTTTATTCTAAGGCTGTGCCCCCGCGTCCTAGTCTCCCCTGTTAATGGAAACAACTTCCCTACGTCCATCCTATCTAAGCCGTTCATTATCTTGTAAGTTTCTATCAGATCTCCCCTCAACCTCCTAAACTCCAATGAATATAATCCCACGATCCTCAGACGTTCATCGTATGTCAGGCCTACCATTCCTGGGATCATCCGTGTGAATCTCCGCTGGACCCGCACCAGTGCCAGTATGTCCTTCCTGAGGTGTGGGGCCCAAAATTGCTCACAGTACTCCAAATGGGGCCTAACCAGTGCTTTATAAAGCCTCAGAAGTACATCCCTGCTTTTGTATTCCAAGCCTCTTGAGATAAATGACAACATTACATTTGCTTTCTTAATTACGGACTCAACCTGCAAGTTTACCTTTAGAGAATCCTGGACTAGGACTCCCAAGTCCCTTTGCACTTTAGCATTATGAATTTTGTCACCGTTTAGAAAATAGTCCATGCCTCTATTCTTTTTTCCAAAGTGTACGACCTCGCACTTGCCCACGCTGAATTTCATCAGCCACTTCTTGGACCACTCTCCTAAACTGTCTAAATCTTTCTGCAGCCTCCCCACCTCCTCAATACTACCTGCCCCTCCACCTATCTTTGTATCATCGGCAAACTTGGCCAGAATGCTCCCAGTCCCGTCATCTAGATCGTTAATATATAAAGAGAACAGCTGTGGCCCCAACACTGAACCCTGCGGGACACCACTTGTCACCGGTTGCCATTCTGAGAAAGAACCTTTTATCCCAACTCTCTGCCTTCTGTCTGACAGCCAATCGTCAATCCATGTTAGTACCTTGCCTCGAATACCATGGGCCCTTATTTTACTCAGCAGTCTCCCGTGAGGCACCTTGTCAAAGGCCTTTTGGAAGTCAAGATAGATAACATCCATTGGCTCTCCTTGGTCTAACCTATTTGTTATCTCTTCAAAGAACTCTAACAGGTTTGTCAGGCACGACCTCCCCTTACTAAATCCATGCTGACTTGTCTTAATCCGACCCTGCACTTCCAAGAATTTAGAAATCTCTTCCTTAACGATGGATTCTAGAATTTTGCCAACAACTGAGGTTAGGCTAATTGGCCTATAATTTTCCATCTTTTTTCTTGATCCCTTCTTGAACAGTGGGGTTACAACAGCGATTTTCTAATCCTCAAGGGATACAAGGGATCCACTTGTTCCCAGGTGCCTTTGCATGTAATTTTCCTCCTTATTCTTCTCAGCCAGGACCTGAATATCCCGAGTCATCTAGGGTTCCCTATTTCTATCGTCCTTACCCTTCGCTTGGGAATTAATTTGCTTACCCTGAACCCTGGTTAATAAACTTTTGAAAGCCTCCCGTTTACCATTTTGCCTGCCGACAAATCCCCCAATCAACTATTGTAAGTTCCTGTTAAATAACATCAAAATTGGCCTTGCCAATATTTATTATGTCTACTTTTGGGCCAGCTCTATCATTCTCCATTGCTACCTTTAAACTAATGGAATTACGGTAGTCAGTCCAAAAGTGATCTCTCACGAAGACTCACCAGCCCTTCCTTATTTCCCAAGAAGAGGTCAAATTTTGCCCCTTCTCTAGTCGGGCCATCCAGATACTGAATGAGGACGTTAAATAGTAAGGGCATATTCATTAATCCTGGTACGAGACCGAGCAGGAAAGAGCAGAGCAGAGAGCAAGTGAAGTTTAGATTAAACTGCATTTATTTCAATGCAAGAGGCCTGATGGGCAAAGTAGATGAAGTCAGGCCATGGATGGTTACATGAACTGGGATATTATAGCCACTAATGAAATATGGCTAAGCGGGAGCCAGGACCGGCAGCTCAATGTTTCGGGTACACATGCAAAAGGAAATATTGAACGGGAGGTAAGAGAGGTGGAGAATTGTGTTTTTGATTGGGAGAACATCACGGCAGTACTGAGGGTTCGCCTACTGTGTCTATATGGGTAGAACTGAGCAATAAGAAGGGGGATATCACCCACGCACAGACCCATAAATACTTACACATATTCGCACATGCGCTCACATTCAATTACTCACAGATGCAGTCACACTCACAATCACACACACAGGTTTACAAATATTAATATCAATACACGCACACATGCACACATACATAGAAACATACATAGAAATGCTAAGAGACAGGCACGCTCACACAGAGTCCCACTGACATTTACTCAAACTCACGCATACACACTCACACCTGCACATACCCATGAATTCACACAAACACTCACAACATACTCTCACACAGAGACACACTCACACATATACCCACACACAAAAAAGCCACTCTCGAGCACTCTCTCACAAACATTCACATCCATCCGCATACATCTTCTCACAAATAATCACTCACATGCACATGCACTTATTCTCACAGTTACACACTTGCCCACAGAAAGTCACGCCCACACACTCACGTACACAGAGTCACGGTCACACACACACACACGGAGACACAAACAAACTTAAATTCACGCATATGAACTCATACACGCACTCGAACGCTCAAACGTACATGCACAGTCACCAACTCACATACATTCACACTCAAACCCCGAATCGCACACACAAATATTCACACATACAGACACGCACACACACACAGTATCAAACACACATAGAGACACACTCACAAACTTACTCACATACACATTCACAGTCGCGCCCACAGAAGCAAACACACACAAAACCACACCCACACCCACATATTCACGGGCGGCACGGTAGCACAGTGGTTTGCACTGCTGCTTCACAGCTCCAGGGTCCCGGGTTCGATTCCCGGCTCGGGTCACTGTCTGTGTGGAGTTTGCACATCTCCTCGTGTCTGCGTGGGTTTCCTCCGGGTGCTCCGGTTTCCTCCCACAGTCCAAAGATGTGCGAGTTAGGTTGATTGGCCAGGTTAAAAATTGCCCTTAGAGACCTGGGATGCGTTGGTTAGAGGGATTAGCGAGTAAAATATGTGGGGGTAGGGCCTGGGTGGGATTGTGGTCGGTGCAGACTCGATGGGCCGAATGGCCTCCTTCTGCACTGTAGGGTTTCTATGATTTCTATGACATTCCCCTACGTTCTCAAACACACGAAAACTCACACATATTCACGCTCACACAAACAGACTTGCACACTCACTGACACAGGCAAACACACGCACACACAGACTTGCATGAACAAACAGGCAAACTCGCACACAGTCATTCTCACTGACACATTCACAAAGTCACACAAACACAGAAACACTTTCTGCTCATCCCTCAACACCCCGCCCCCCCAATTGCAATCTTCCATTCCCCCTCTCTCCCTGTCCTCCCGATTGCATTCTCACACTCTCCCCTCTCTCCCCCTCCTCTTATTGCAACGTCCAACTGCTCCGAACTCCGCCTTCCCCCGATTGCATTCTCCAATCCGCCCGTCTCCCCCCTCCCCCGATAGCAGTGTCCCATTCCCCTCTCCCCTCTCTCCCCTCACCCTCTATTGGAATCTCCCACTCCCCCTCTCTCTCCCACTCCCTAGATCGCACTCTCCTACCCACCCGCTTTCTACCCCCTCACCAGATTGCAATGTCAGACCCCCATTCTCTTCCTCCTGCCCTCAATTGCATTCTGTGACACCCCCTCCCTCTCACCCGATTGCAAAGTACATCTCCCCCCTCTCGCCACCCCCTGATTGCAGTCTCCCCCTCCCCCTCTCTCCCCGCTCTCCCCCCCCCCGCCCAGATCTCAGTCTCCCACACCGCCTCTACCTCCCCACCCGCTATTGCAGTCTCTCATTCGTCTCTCACTCCTCCACTCCGCCGATTGCAGTCTCCCACTACCCGTTCTCCCCCTCACCCGATTGCAGTCTCCCACTAATCCCCCTCCCCTCCCCGATTGCAGTCGCCCACTAACCCCTATCCCCCACTCCCGCTGAATGCAGTCTCTCACTACCTCTCTCACACTCATCCACCCGATTGCATTCTCCTACTTCCCCCACCACTGATGACCGCATTAAAACATTGCTCCGCCCCGCCCGCCCCCAGCATTACTTGTCTTGGGTTCGTCCTCAAAAAAGCAAATGTTTGTAATCTCGTTGAAATGATCTACCGGACGCCGGACTCGCCCACACTGCCTGCGATTGAACTTTCTTAAAAAGTGAAAGTACGATATCAGCCTCAAGGATGGACAGACACGCAAGCAGGGCAGGAAGATGGCTGCCAGACGAATGGCCCCCAGCTTCAAGG
Organism: Mustelus asterias; assembly: GCF_964213995.1. Lineage (NCBI taxonomy): Eukaryota > Metazoa > Chordata > Chondrichthyes > Carcharhiniformes > Triakidae > Mustelus > Mustelus asterias. The sequence continues at coordinate 89,780 of NW_027591214.1, read as the reverse complement.
AAGGAGGCACGACTGCTTGAAGCGGTGGAGGACAGGAGGGAGAAATTCTCCTGTGGGCTCATTCTGTCCCCACAGGAGAAGAATGCCTATAATAAACGGGTGAGGGTAAGGACTGGGGGTGTGCGTGATATTAGAATGCACATCACATTCGAGTTGTGGGCATTGGGTCTGGCGGGTAAAGATGACGACCGCAGCATCAGTGCCACCTAGGTCGGGTTGCACAACAGAAGTGAGCACTTGCCAATCCTCCAATTGATGGAGATTTCTCCAGCCAGTTGCATGAAGCCCAGATTCCTCTCCATCCTTTGCACTCACCCTTGTGCTTATTTTGTTCCAGGAACCGACCCCAATGCATCGGGTACGTCTGGAATCGCCACCGTCTGTGCTGCTCCTGCCGAAATTCCTGAGGACGGTTCAGAAGACAACTTGAAGGGAGGGCATGCGGAAAGCTCCGCTGTGATCAACAGTTTTTGGATATAGGTTACCAGATTACAGATCACCACTCTGCAAGCTCTGGCCTCGGCAGCTCAAATGTGTGGTGAGGCTTCTGGGTCAATGTCTGGAGTGCAGAACTCATCTGCTGATGTATATTGGGTGGAGGCGGCGTCGTCCGAGGACTCAGTCAGGCGGGGGCCGTCTGGGGCCGAGGGCTCAGATGGGCCCAGGCTAGATTCTGGGCCTCAGCAATTGATCCTCCCTCCGCTGCGGGAAATGCAACAAAAGAAACAGGGAATGCAGCAGGAGTTTGTTGGAAAACCAGCAACTGTGAGGCTGTTGAGAGGTGTCCAACAGCTTTCAAGTGGAGCAGTTATTGCCGGAATTCCGTGCTACCGATGCCAATACTGCATTGGTAGCGTCCGTGGTGGAAAGCCTGGGCCAGGATAATACCGCCCTGAGTGCAGCTTCCAAGCGCTGGCCGAGTCACCACGGACCACAGCTGAGGGGCTCGCGGGCATTATCGATATTATTTGACCCATGGCTGTGAGGCGCAAGAGGTTGCAGAAGGCAGAACGGAAAAGTGCTGAGACATAGCGGGTTATGGCAGCAGCACTTGAAAGCATGGCCCACTCTCAGTGGGGAATGGCTGAAGGGCTGCAGAGAATGTTCCAGTCTCACAAGGCATTTGCTGCTGCCGTTGACAGATTTTCTCAGCCTCAGAGTGCCATCATCAAGGGCTTGCACACCATGGGGTGATACAGGTGGGCGTCCAGGACGGGCATGGCGAGGTGGCACCACAGCTTCTACTGCTGAGTGCAGAAGCTCCGCCATCCAATTGAGTGACCAACGTTGCCATTGGGACCCCAAAAGAGTAGGAGGTGCTGAAGCCCAAGCTGGGAACTTCTGCCCAGGATACTGGGGCTGTCACAAGTCCTTATCACTCCCCCTTTCCTGATGCCGATACATCTCAAACACGTTGGATTAACAAGGTTGCATGAATATGGCCGTGAAACCAGAAGCAGTGGACACCTGCTGAGTGCATCACATGCCATTGGGGGCACAGAAGACAACTGACCACCTCCACCTCTGATATACATCCTTGGGACATAACTAGAGGTAATGCGAGACCGCTTGGTCTTGCTAAGTGGTAGATAGGCCAAGAGGGAACGTGTGGCAGTGCTCCACTTTCTTTAAGGGAATAAGACACTGTTAAATATCACAACCACAAGTTAAGTATGAGCACTTTGAACTATTGCACAGTTACTGACACAAATAAATGTTATGGAGCCCTTCAGCAGTGATCAACAAGCGTCGGATTATCCTTAAACGGACGTGACCTTAACCTCAAGTACGCTGGAGGGTCTGTTAACGTCATTGTTCGAGGCTTGAGTGGTGGGGATGAGGGGGTTCCACGCCCCGCTACTGCGAACTCCGAATCTAGCTGCATGTTGTCACTGCACTTAAATTCGAAGTACTCAAAATAATCAGTGTCAGCTGCGGGTGTCATGCAGGGGCGCCAGAATCAAAATCTGCCATGGTATCCCCAGAGGCAAGCAGACACCCCTCCCGCCCACACCTCCACCAGCTCCTTTGGCCTGCAGCTGTCGTTCGTGGAGCCTGACGCCCCACTCAGATGGGGGCCCAGGCGCCTGTGTCCAGCCAGATATCAGGTAGGAGCCAGGCCTGTTTGCAACAGGACCATCCTCCCTGCAACATGAACTTGCTAACACTGTCGACCTCGACCCAACACTCCGGTGTTTCCATGATGTGGGAGTGTGACAAGGAATAATTGGTATGTGTGTGTTCGGGGGGGGGGGGGGGGGGGCGGGGGCGGTTTGCTTTGCTTTCCAGTTGTAGCAGAACAAGCCCCCTCGTTGGAGAACCTGACAGAGATGAGAGTTTTCCTCGCTACCATGTCCTGCCGGGCAAGCCCCACCGCCTGTCCACTATCACCTCGGAGCTCATCGGCTTTCGCGTCGTCCTCTTCCGCTGCATCCTTCTGGACCGCCTGCTTCGCCGCGACCTCCGGTAGATCACCTCGCTATCCACCTCTTCCAAAAGGTCTGCCCGGTTCTGCACCAAAGGTGTGGAGTGCGCAGCAGACCACCAGGGTCTGGGAAACTGGCAGAGGACCATGTTGGAGGAACCCACCACACCAGTCCAGCCAACTGAACCGAATATTCAAGAGCCCAATGCACCAATCCACGATGGACCGTGTGGCAGCTTGGGCCTCATTTTAACAGGTCTCCATCTCGGTCTGTGGCCTCTGAACTGGCATGAACAGCCAAGTTCTCAGCGGGTATGCTATGTCCCCAACGAGCCATCCCAGCAGCCTTGGGGGATATTCAGACTCCTCAGTATAAAATTGTCATGCATGTTGCCAGGATGTCGGGCACAGCCCAGCATGATTGGCATCCTGTAGTGGCATCCCAAATTCACATTAACGGACTGAAAGCCAGTCCTGTTGATGAACCATTGGGAGTTCTGGTCTGGGATAATTAGGGCGACGTGCAGCCAACTGCATTCTGCACATTCGACAAATCCTGAAGCCCGGAGTTCCTGCTGGGCCTGGCCCAGTTCACATTTAATATAATGCCTATCCCCGGGGTACAGGGCATCCGTAACTTCATAGACAAACATCTGGACAGAGGATTGGGAGATTACACTGAGGTCCCGCTCACAGCCTGGAGGGACCTGGTGGTGTAAAGTTTGGGGGATGCTGTGACGTTAATCACCACCGAGATTGCGTGGGTGTTCCCTATAGCCTAAGGTGCCTGTAGGACATGGCACAAGAGCCACGCAGCTGAAACTGGCAGTGGCACGCCCTGCCGGATAACTGCTCTAATAGCATGTGTGTCCTGAACTATAGGGCTCTCCAAATCCTTCCTCCGCGTGCCCCGTATCCCTGGACAATTGGTGGCCATCTTCAGCGTGTAGCGGGTGCCTCTTCTCCTTCTGCCGCTGTCTGCGGTATGGACCCTCCATGCGATGCCCGCGATTCCTCCTCCTCCTCATCCTCTGCAGCAGCTACAAGAAAGATAGCCACATCTACTGGCTGCATATCAAAATCTATCTCAACGCTGTTAGGGTTTTTATTGTTAGCACGGGGGGGAGAGAGAGACAGTATATCAGTCAGGGTCCCCAACCACCACCGCACTGACACCCCCTCCCACCTCCCATCACCCCCACGCACGCACACACACACAATCCCAGCAGTGCTGCCACCAGCAAATGCTGAGTCCGAGCCGCCGAGGATTCAGCGCTGCCAGTATGGAGGTACTTTTCATTGTGTACAATGGAAATAGGCTCGAAATTGGGCGTCATTCCTGTTCGTCAACTCACTCCCGATTTCTACAACCGCACTTCGCCAAAAAGCAGTCGGGATGGAGTTGTAAAATAGACCCCTGTGTGTGTGCCTCTGTTGCCTCTATCTCTGTGAGTGTGTGTGTGTGAGAGAGAGAGAGAGAGCGAGAGGGTCCTTGGAGTTTTCGAGAGTATGTATGGTTCTGAAAGCGTTGCAGTAGGGTTGAGTATTATTTTGTTTGTGAATGAGTGGCTATATGTGTTGGGATGTCATTGCCTCTATTAGTAAACGTGTGTACTATTATATGCGCGTGTGTGCGCGCTTCTGTTTGTACTGTTACGTGTGTGTGTGTTTGTGTTGCCATAACTCTCGGTGAGTAATCTGTGTGCGTGTGTCTGTGTGATTGTGTTCCCATGTCTCTAGGTGAGTTTGTGTATATGTGTGTGTGCATGTACGTGCGTGTGCGTGTTCTGTCTGTTTGTGTTCCCGTGTCTCTCGGCGGGTTTTTGAGTATCTGCGTGTGTGTGTCTGTGTCTATGCCTGTGTGTGTGCGTGCGTGCGTGAATCTGTGTGCGTCACTGAGTGTGTGAGAGTAAATGTGTGTGTAGGTGTGTGGGTGTGTTTATGTGTGTGGTTGTGAGTGTGAAAGCGTATGAGTAAGTGTGTGAGTGCGAGTATGTGTGTTTGTGTGTGTTTGTTTGTCTTTCTCAACACCACCTCACTCAGAGAGGTAACTTCTTGCACAGACCGATGTACAATTTCATTTTTTATTTCTCTCCTTACAGTGAACATAATCACAATTCTGACCCTGAAAATCAGAAACTGCGGTCTGACGAAATGTGTTACCTGTTACCTGGTGGCCATGTCAGTGGGGGATCTACTGGTCATTACCTTCGACCTCATTTTGAGACATATTCCCATTGTCTTTAAGAAACAGTTTTATTTTATGCGGCAATCCGACTGTGTGATATCCATGCCGCTCTGCTTCATGCAGCGACTGACTGTTCTGTCTGGTTCACGGTCACTTTTACCTTTGATCGATGTGTGGCAATTTGCTGCCCCAAGCTGAAAAGTAAATATTGCAGCGGAAAAATGGCGGCTGTGGTTTTGGGAACAGTGAGTGTGCTGAGCTGTTTAAAGAACATTTTCTGGTATTTTATGTTAATTGCTAATTATGGCCTGACGAACCTCCCCTGGTTTTGTAGATACACATCGAGCGTTGTGAACTCTTCAGTCTGGGCAACAATCGAGTTCCTCCACCACATTTTAACACCATGTGTCCCATTCGTCCTGATTCTGCTGTTCAATGGTTTCACCATCAGACACATTTTACTGAGCAGCAGAGCCCGCAGGAGACTCCGGACTCACAGCAGTGGGAAGAGTCCCAGAGACCTGGAGATGGACAGTCGAAGAAAATCTATCACTTTACTTTTTGTCATCTCGGCCAATTTCATTCTGTTATGGTCAGCATTAATGGTTTATTCTATATGGTTCCGGATGTATTGGTCGGGGAATAGTTATGTATGGTTAGATTATTTTGTCATGGAATTGGGCTTTATGCTGCAGCTCCTGCGTTGCTGCACAAACACTGCAATTTATGCCGTGATGCAGACTCAGTTTAGACAGCAGTTGAAACATATGCTGCAATTGCCCTTTACTACAATCCTTCAATTTTTTAAGTCCTCAGAGAAAAGCCGACCCACAAATCCTCTCTAACTTCCTATTGGCCATTGAAACTACATCACCAGCCACCCACACAGAGGCAGGGGAATAACAGAGGGAGGAAGAGAGAGAGAAAACAGTAATGAGAAAGATAGGGAATGAAGAGGACAAGGAAAGCGACGATGAGGGGGGGGGGGGCGCAGAGATATGGCGAGTGACAGAGAGAGAGGTAGAGAGAGAGAGAAACTGTGAGCCAGCCAGAAAGAAAGTACACATACAATGAGACACACACACAACGTGCGAGAGCAGGATAGACAAGGAGAGAGCGAGAGCGAGAGAGAGAGAGAGAGGAAAATGGAGAAAGAGAGGGAAAGGAATACATAGAGAGGGAGCAATACAGACAGGGGGCAGAGAGAGAAAGAAATGCAGAAAGAGAGAGCAAGAAAGCGGGAGTGTGTAACTGACTGAGAGCAATGGACACAGCAAATGCAAGAGGCAGAGCTAGGGAGAAGACCAAGAGAGCCAACGAGATGCAGTGAGAGATAAAGACAGAGAGGGAAAAGAAGAGGGAGACAGAGAAGGATGCAGTGAGACAGAAAGAGGTAGAAGGCCAATGAATGCAGTGATAGATAACGAGAGGCAGAGAGAGGCAAAGAGAGCCAGCGAGAGGCGACGGGGGGTAGAGAGCATCGGGGACACATATATGATTACTTTAACGTTGTACCTGTTAGAACATGAGCTCCCTGATTGAACCAGTTAATGCTGTCCAATGTGGGAGCGCGGCAGAGGTATATACACTGGACTGTCCGGGTTACCAGAAACCCAGGGTGAATGGCCTGTACTCGGAAGTACCTTTCTGAGTACAAGTAACGATTGTTAATAAATCTGGATTTGGTGAAGAGACACCAGCCTCGTGGCAGTTATTTCAGTGGAGACGCGGTAAAGCACGATTCTGAAGGAACTCGCTCTCACCTCTTATCCTGAGCTGGGTAAGCCAGCACAATGTATGCACAATGCCTTTACTTGGAAGACTAGGCTCTTTTGATCCTGCTGGCGAAGACTGGACCGAATATGTGGAACGCGTGTATTACATTTTCCAGGCAAATAAAACCATGGTAGATGGAAAACAACGTGTATTTTTCCTGACTACCTGTGGGGCTTCAGCATCTGCTGTCAGTCGCAGTCAAATTTTTCCCAAGGCACCGGATATTAAAACCTTTACAGAATTGACGGAACCAGTTAGAGAATACGATGACCCCAAGATACCTCTGATTCTGAGACATAATCTTTTCTACTCAGCAATCTGAGAGCTGGTGGAGTCTGTTACGGTTTTGTTTCTATTCATTTGTAGGACGTGGGCGTGTCTGTCTGGCCAGCATTGATTGCCTATGACTAGTTGCACTTGAGAAGGTGGTGCTGGAACTTCCAACGTGAATCTTTGCAGTCCACGTGCAGTAGGCTGACCCATGCCGTTAGCGACGGAATTCCAGGATTTTGACCAAGCAACTGCGATGAAACGGAAATAAAATTCCAAGTGTGAATGTTCAATAGCTTGGCGAGAAACATGCAGATGGTGGTGCTCCCATATATCTGCTGTCAATGCCCTACTAGATATTAGTGGTTGTGTATTTGGACTGTACTGCCTAAGGATGTTCGACGAATTTCCACAGCGCATCCTGTACAGAGTACACACTGGTGCGACTGAGCGTCGGTGGTGGCGGGAATGCATGTTGTGCCAATCAAGTGGGGCTGCTTTGTTCTGGATGTTATTGAACTTCTTGAGTGCTGTTCGAGCTGCACCCATCCAGGCAAGTGGTGAGTATCCCATCACATTCCTGACTTGTGCCTTGCAAATGCTGGTCAAGCTTTTGGGAGCCAGGAGTTGAGTTACTCGCCACAGTATTCCTTGCTTTTGGCCAAATTTCGTGAGTAGATTAAGACGACTAGAGGAAGCATGTGGATTTGATAACGAGATGCTTAGAGACTGTGTATAAAGCGGGATTAATAACCGCAACTATTCAGAAACAGTGAAGCTCAACTGCTGTTCAAACAGGCGCTGCAGCTGACCTTTAGAAAAGCAAAACTTTGGAATTTCGAAACAATCAAGCCGTAGTCCGGTATCAAGGAGAGCTCACATCCTGGAACGTCTATCGATATTTGATTGAGAGCCATTAAGCTGAATATTGATGTCCAAAATCAACCCAATCAAGATCACAATATGGTTAAATGGACATCAGGTACAAATGGAGATCGATAACGGTGAAGCCGTATCGGTGGTTGCAGAATCAGTGTTCCACAAAATTCGCTCTGGACTCCAGTTCTTAATTTCAACCAAGACCTCCGCAAGACAGAGAACCTTTACAGGGGAACCTTTGTGAATTGTGCGTACAACTTCTGTCCTTGTCTCCTATGAAAAACAGCTGATTTGGTAACCAACGATTGTCGTGGAGGGCTTGGGGCCAAGCCTCATCGGATGAAATTAGTTGTGAAAGTTCTACTTAGATTGGCTACATTTTCTTTCAGCGAGAGAGTGAAGTATTGTGTAAATGCACTGACGTTTTCTGGAAAGGTCTAAGGACTTTCAATGAAGACAAGGCGACCTTACATATTGGCCAGGAATGGAATCTATGGTTTTGCAAGGCCCTCCTGGTACCCTTTGCTTACTCACCTTTATCAATCGGTTTATAGCTTACAAAATCAGGGAGGTGATGATGGAATTGTACAAAACTTTGACGAGGCCACAGTTGGAGTTCTGTGCGCAGTTCTGGTCACCATATGATAGGAAGGTTGTGGTCACACTGGAAGGGGTGCAAAGGAGATTCACCAGGATGTTGTCTGGGATGGAATATTTAAAATATAAAGAACGGTTGGATAGACTAGAATTGTTTTCACTGGAGCAGAGAAGGCTGAAGGCTGATTGAGGTTTTCAAGATTATGACGTGCATGGACAGGGTTTATAGGGAACAGCTGGTCCCCTTGGTGAATGGTCATTTACGAGGGGACGCAAGTTAGAAGTGAAGGGTGGATTGTTTAGGGGGATTTCAGGAAAATATTTTTTTACCTAGCGTGTGGTGACCGTCTGGAATGCGCTGCCTGGGAGGTTGGCAGAGGCGGTATGCCTCACATCTTTTAAAAAGTATTTGGATGAGTACTTGGCACGCCATAACATTCAAGGCTATGGACCAAGTTCTGGCAAGAAAGATTGGGTGGGCAGGTCAGGGTCTTTTGTCGGTCGGTGCGGACTCGATTGGCCGAAGGGCCTGTTCTGCACTGTAGTATTCTGTGATTCTGGGAAAAAAAGTTGAAGCTTGAAATCCAAAGACTGGAACATGAAGCGATAATTGAAGCAGTCCGATTTGCAGAATAGGCAGAACTGGTCTTGCCAGGTTTGATGCTCAATAGATCAATCCGCCTTTACAAACAGCGTAAAGAAACAGCAAACTGTTTATTTCAGCTGAATGAATTCGCAATCCCTGAGATTGAGGATTTATACACTAAACTGGCAGGAGAACTCTCGTTTTCGAAACTTGATATGAACCACGTTCACTTTCAATTCCAGCTGGCCGACGATTCCCAGAGTTCATTCGACAACGAAAAGAACAAAGAGAATTACAGCACACGAACGGGTCCTCCGGCCCTCCAAGCCTGCAAAGACCATGCTGCGTGACTGAACTAAAACCCCCTACACTTCCGGGGACAATATCCCTCTATTCCCAGCCTATTCATGTATTTGTCAAGACGCCCCTTAAAACTCACTACCATATCCGCTTTTTCTACCTTCTCCGGCAACGAGTTCCAGGCACCCACTACGCTCTGTGTAAAGCATATGCCTCGTACATTCTTTTAAACCTTGCCCCTCGCACCTTAAACCTATGCCCACTAGTAATTGACTCTTCCACCTTGGGAAAAAGCTTCTCACTATCCACTCTGTCCATGCCTCTCATAATCTTGTAGATTTCTATCAGGTCGCCCCTCAGCCTCCGTCCTTCCAGTGAGAACAAACCAAATTTCTCTAACCTCTCCTCATAGCAAATCCCCTCCATACCAGGCAACATCCCGGTAAATATTTTCTGTACCCTCTCCAAAGCCTCCACATCCTTCTGTTAGAGTGGTGACCAGAATTGAACACTATATTCCAACTGTACATAATTCATACACCTAAGTGCCTGTGCCAATACACCAGACTGCCATTTGGGGTATCGTTCGCCTGTTCAAACTTCCAGCGAACGATGGAGAATATTTTCCAGGTTGCTATTTATCTGGATGACGTCCTAATGGCAGGAGAAATGAATAAGAACCACCGAGAGAATTTGTAGGACGTTCGAGGTCGAATTTCCAAGCCAGCCGAGGAAGGGAGAAATGTGTATTTCAGGTCACGCTCAACGACCTTCCTGGCCTGTAGAGTGGGAACGTCTGATCTACACTTGCTGGAAGACAAGATGTAGATGGTCAAAGGCACGGCTGTACATCCTGGAGTTCAGAACTTTTTTGGGGTTAGTAACCTACTATGGGAAATTAAAACCAACCTTGCCTCCATCCCTGCTCCGTTATGCCAACTACTAAAGAATGATGAGCCTTCGGAATGGCCTTCCCATCAATTCTTGCTTTCGGTAAAATGAAACAACAGCTGTTTTAATCGAAAATTCTGGAACATTACGATCCCAGGAAAGAACTATTACGAATTTGTGACGCGTCGCCTGGGTAGTACTGGCGCATAGATAGCTAAATGAAGATGAACGCCCAACTGAAAACACTTCCAGAGTGTTGGCTATCATGGAACACAAATAGTGATTATCAACAAGGGTTGACGGGGATATGTGGGGTAAAGAAAAATTCCTCCAGTACCTCTATGACGGAAATGTGTCATTATCACAGACCACAATTCACTACTGGGATTCCGAAAGGAGGACAAGACCCCGCCGCACATAACATCGACCATTGGGCATTATTACCGGCCACCTATGATTACCTGTTGGAACACCGTCCAGCAGGCTGATTCGCAATCGGAGGTACCTTGATCTGGCTAGTATTGGCAGATACCCCCGCGGTGGTACCCTAAATGGAAGAGAAAGTAATGATAAACGTTTAGAGACTCCCAGTGGCAGCCGATAATATTCGTCCATGAACGCAAAAGGACTCAGTCCTCACTCAATTGAAACAGCCAGAAATGATTTGCAAACGAAAGAAAACATCACAGCCCGTATTGCACTCACACTGGAGTCCGAGAGAGCAGCTGGCTGTGGGACCAATGGCCTTCCAGAGTTGTCGTCCCAAGCCAGGGCCGCCATCATATCCTGGCCGAGGTTCAAAATGGCCATCCAGGAGCTACAACAATGGAATGACTCGCAAGGAGCAATGTGTGTTCGCCAAACCTGGATACGGACATCAATGCGTTCATGGGACAGATTCAGCAATGACAACAGTGACAGCAGTGAGGCGGCACGGTAGCACAGTGGTCAGCACTGCTGCTTCACAGCTCCAGGAACCTGGGTTCGATTCCCAGCTTGGGTCACCGTCTGTGTGGAGTTTACACATTCTCCTCGTGTCTCGTGGGTTTCCTCCGGGTGCTCCGGTTTCGTACCACAGTCCAAAGATGTGCGGGTTAGGTTGATTAGCCATGGGAAAAAAATTGCCCCTCAGTGTCCTGAGATGCGTAGGTTAGAGGGATTAGCGGGTAAATGTGTAGGGATATGGAGGTCGGGCTTGGGTGGGATTGTGGTCGGTGCAGACTCGATGGGCCAGATGGCCTCTTTCTGCACTGTAGGGTTTCTATGATTCTATTTGGCCACTCTAGCCTCCTCTGCTATTCAGTGAGATCCTGGCTGATCTGATTGCAATTTCAACTCCACCTTCCTGCTGATCATTTGACTAACCTTTCAGCCCCTCGTTAACCAAGAATCTATCCATCGCACCATTAGAAATATTCCAAAACTGCTTCCAATACCATTTTAGGAAGAGTGTCCGAGAGATTCGCCACCGCCTGAGAGAAAGTAATTCGCCTAATCTCCGTTTTGAATTTATGTAGATAGTCTGACTAGAGAGGGGGCTAAACTGGACATAGTAAGTTGGAATGAGCTCAGTCATGTCATCAAATTTGGAGTTTCGGAACATGTGGAAAACAGTGACAACAATTCCGTAGGCTTCCAGATACTCACGGAAAAGGACAGGTGTCGTCCTAGTTTTCGAGTGCTGAAGTGGGGAAAGGCTAATTGCAGCCAGATTGGGCAGAATTCGAAGGTTGCTGTTCGGGAGAGGCTGTTTGAGGACAAATCCATGTCTGGCTGGTGGGAGATTTTTAAGGAGCAATTGGTCGGAGTGCAGGACAGACAAGTGCCTATGAAAAGGAAGGGCAGGAAGGGCAGGATTCGGGAACCGTGGATATCCAGGGATATTGTACGGCTAGTCAAACAGATAAAGGATGCATGCACGAGGCCTGGGCAACTATAAACAGATGAAGTACTTGAAGAATACACAAAAAGTCGTAAATAACTCAAACAAGGCGTTAGTCGGGCAAATATGGGTCACAAAGCATGCTTGTTGGTTAGAATCAAGGATAATCCCAAGGCATTCTATGGATATGTTGGGAACAAGAGGGTAGCTGGAGAAAGAGCTGGTCCACTCAAAGTCAAAGGAGGGAAATTATGCATAGAATCAAAGGAAGTGGGTGAGATCCTTAATGAGACCTTTGCATCGGTATTCCAAAGGAGAGGGGCACATTGACCGATGGTGTCTCGGAGGTTTATGTAACCCCTCTAGAGCTATCATCATTACGCGGCAGGAAGTGTTAGGGATATTAAAAAGCAATAAGGAGGCAAATCCCCAGAGTCAGATGGAATCTATCCCGGATTACAGAGGGAGGCAAGCAAGGAAAATGCTGGATCCCTAACAGAAATCATTGTTTCCTCGTTGTCCACAGGTGAGGCCCCAGAGGATTGGAGGATAGCCATTCTTGTCCTGTCATTTAAGAAGGGTAGAAAGAATAACCTGGTCAATGATAAGCCAGTGAGCTTGATGTCAGTGATAGTGAAATTGTTGGAGAAGATTCTTTGGTATAGCATCGATACACATTTGGAACTGAATGGAATCTATTAGCAACAGACAGTATGGTTTACACGAGTGAGGTCATGTCTCACCAGTTTAATTGTTTTTTTTGAGGAAGTGACAAAAATCACTGATGAGGGAAGGGTTGCAGATGTTGTCTACATCGACTTTAGCAAAGCATTTGACAAGAACCCTCATGGTAGGCTGATACAAAAGGTTAAATCACACCGGATCAAAGGCGAACTCGCTCAATGGATTCAGAAGTAGCTTTCCCATAGAAGACAGATCATAGTGATGAAAGGGTGTCTTTTTTTTTACTGAATGGAGGTCTGCCACAACTGGTGCTCCAGAGGGATCAGAGCTGTGACGACTGTTGTTTGTAATTTTTATAAATGACTTGGAAGGAAACCTAACTCGTCTGATTAGTAAGTGTTCAGATCAGACTGAGATACAGATATTCATGAAGATTGTCACTGAATATAACAGCGTGCAGACAGTCTGGAAAATTGGGTGGAGAAATGGCAGATGAATTTAACCCGGAGAAATGCAAGGTGATGCATTTTGTGTAGATCCAATTCAGGTGGGAGCTGTAAAATAAATGGCAGAACCATGACGAGCATGGACAGACAGAGAAATCTGGGAATTCAGGTCCACTGATCCATAGAAGTTGCAGCACAGGTGGAATAAATGGTGAAGAAAGCATATTACATGCTTGCCTTCATCAGCTGGGGCATCGAGTATGAAATTTGTCAAATTGTGTTCAGTTATATAAAGCGTTGGTGAGGACACATTTGGAATACTGTGTTCATTTCTGGTCAACACACTCCCAGAAGGACATGGTAGCTTTGGAAGGAGTACAGAAAAGGTTAGCGAGGATGTTGCCTGGTATGGAGCTTATTACATATGAGGAGAAATTGAGCAAACTGGGATTGATTTCCCTGGACAGACGGAGACTGAGGGGCGACCAGATAGAGGGTTTTTTTTCCAGGGCAGAAATGACAATCACAAGGGGGTACAAGGTCAATGTAAGGGCGAAGGTCTATATTTAACACAGTGGGTGGTGGGGACCGGGAATACACTGCCAAGTGAGGTGGTAGCGGCAGATACTTGTGTGACATTTAGGACTGATCTGGATAGGCACATGAACAGGCGGAGTATGAACAGGCGATTGTTCCAGGTGGGACAACGTGACCGGCATAGGCTGGGTGCGATGAAGAGCCTGTGCTGTACTCTTTTTTGTTGTTTGTTCTTTGATTTCTGGGATGACCCAATCGTGATCACCCTTCTTAAAACAAAATCAACCATCCATCCAGTTGTAAAACAAGCGTGGGATCATAGGGGGTGGGGGGATGGGTGGATTGCGGGGGGAGGTGGGAGTGGGGGAGTGGGAGAAGGAGGCAGGCGGGGGGGGGGGGGAGGGGGGGAAGTCATGGAATAAGAGGCTCACTGTTCAGAACTGGCCATTTGGCCCATCAATTCTGCACCGATACGCAAAAAACACCTGAGACCCCATCTAATCCCATTAACCAGCAATTGGCCCATGACTCTAAATACAACGATTTGCAAGGTGCTCATACAGGTATATTTTCAAAGGATGTGAAGAAATTCGCCTCTGCCGCTCACCCAGGCAGCATATTACAGATTGTCACCACCCTCTGGCAAAAAAAAATATTACTCCTCACTTCCACCCCGGAACCTCCTTCCTCTCATCTTGAACCTATGTCCACTCAAGACTGAGCCTTCAATTAAGGGGAATAGGGGAAGAAGAGGAATTATCCACTGTTTATGTCCCTAATAATCTTGTACACCTGAACCTGGTTGCCCCTCAGTCTTCTCCCCTCCAACGAAAACAATCCAAGCCTCCACAACGTATCTTCTTAGCTTAAATGTTATAACCCAGGCAGCATCATGCTGAATCTCCTGTGCACCCCGTCCAGTGCAGTCACATCGTTTCTACAAAGTGGCGACCAAAACTGCACACAGTACTCTAGCTGTGGCCTCACCAAAATTTTGTAATATTCCAACATAACAACTTCCCCTTTTTTCCACTGAACTTCCTAGTATCGTGCCGTTCATTGACTACTTCTTTGTAAACCTTGTCCTTACATAGTTTGTCACTATACACTTTACAGGGTTCAATTCCATCTGCAACTTATCTGCCCATTTGACCATTCCATCTATTTCCTCTTATAGCCCAAGACACTCAGTCTCATTGTTAACCACCCGGCCAACTCAAAGTTGTCATGTTCAATCTGTATTCTTTCACAACACTGGCAGTTTTTGGCATTGCCGTGAATTAAGGGGTTCAGTGGAATGTGCAGGAAACATTTTGAATGCAATTTATTGAGGGGCTGAATGTGGATTTCTCTCTCTTTCCATTTGGCTCTCCATACTCAATGCGAGAGAGGGTGGACAATTTGAGAGCATGAGGAAAATATTGATGTGAGGTGGTTTATTATGAGAACCAAAGTTTCTGGAGTGTTCTCCAGTGTGACCACACCACTCGTGGGATCGTGCTGTGCAATGCAATTGTTACACATGAATGTGCTGACTTTCCAGTGTTTCAGAGGTTTGGATATAAAAGGTTGATAAGTGTGAGAGATGGCGAAACCACACCATTACTTCAAATGGCCAGACAGAAACTTACCGGACGGAGCATTTGAATCCGGGCTCGCACCGAGATCTGCACAGAGCAGAGATCATTGCAGATTCCCAAGATCAGGAGAGAGTGAAAAACAGAGATGGATGACTGCATAAGTAGAACACGAGAAGCTCCATACGGAGAAACACAGAGAGAGAAAGAGAGCAGGGGGAGGAACAGAGAGTTGGAGTAAGGAGAGGTGACTGACAGAAGATGCGAATGCTGAATGTACATGCAACACCACTCCAGGAGTAATCAGATACAGTGGGTGTGTAGGGAGAACAATGAATGAAACGGTGTAGCTGCATAGCACTACAAAGATCTCTGAAGGGAGTAGGAGGGATTAAACAAAAATCCTGAGCCTGGCTAAAGACTGTTGCTAATCCCAAAGTTTTATTAGTATTTTTAGAAAGGGCTGCGGAATTTACGAATGTGGATTGAGAAGAATCTTCTGCTTTACTCGGGTCGGGAAATTTGCTGTTTGTCCCAGAGGTTTAATGCGTAATTACGAGGTAATCTCAGGGACAATTTTGCATCTGTGTAATTCCTGACCAGAGAGAGAGAGAGAGAGGAATAGAATATAAGAGCAGTTCAGATAAATACACTGTACGTTTACAAAGCATCTCTGAATAGAGAGTGAGATAATTAGAGAGTATTTCAGATAAATACAGTGTTCTTTTACCATCATTTCTGCAGCAGGATAGAGAATTGGAGAAATGCTCTGATAAATGTCATGTCCCTTTGGCAAAAATCGCTGCAGGGAAAGAGAGAGAGTGAGAGAGAAAAGGGGAGAGTAAAAGGGGAGATAAATACTGTGTTCCTTTGCTAAGCATCTGTGCAGCCAGAGAGAGAATGAGAGAAGTTCCAATAAATGCAATGCAACTTTAACAAACATCTCTGCAGAGAGAGTATGAGAATGAGAAAGCAGTTCAGAGAAATGAAAGGCATATTTACCAAGCATCTCAGAAGGCAGAGAGAGAATATGAAAGCATTTCAGATAAATACAATTTGCCTTTACAGACATCGCTGCAGGGAGAAGGAGAGAGAGGAAGAGAGAAGGGGAGAGCAGTTTAGATACATGCAATGTTCCTTTACCAACCATCTCTGCAGAGAGAGAGAGATGAGAGTATAGTTCAGATAATAGCAATGTCCTTTTACCAAGCATCTCTGTAGAGATAGAGAACAAGAGCGCAGTTCAGATCATGCAAGGAACATTTGCCAAGCATCTCTGCAGATTGAGAGGACGAGAATATGACAGCAGTTCAGACAAAAGCCATGTGCCTTTACCAAGCATCTCGACAAATAGAAAGAGAGAAAATGAGAGTGTAGTTCAGCTCAATGCACTGGCCTTTGGCCAAACATCACTGCAGAGTGAGAGAACTGGACAGCAACTCAGATGAATGCAATGCACCTTTACCAAGCACGTCTGCAGAGAGGAAGAAAATGTGAGCAGTTCAGATAAATTAAATGTAACTTCACAGAGCACCTCTGCAGAGAAAGGGAGAGAATGATGTTGTTGTTCAGATGAATGCAATGTAACTTTATCAAGCATCTCTGCAGAGAGAGAGAATGATACAGCAGTTCAGAGAACACAGCCTACCATCCGCGCTACCTGTTTGGCGGATCGACTATCCTTCAGTTGGAGGCGATTACCAAGATGATAGAAACAAAGAGGATCGCAGCAGGAGATGGCCATTCGGCCCTTCGAGGCTACTCCGCCATTCATTACAATGATGGCTGATCATCCAACTCAAGATCATCATCCTGCTTTCTACCCATAACCTTTGACCCCGTTCACCCGAAGTGCAATATCTACCCGCCTCTTGAGTACGCGCACAATTTTGGCATCAACTACTTCCTGTGGCAATGAATTCCACAGGCTCACCACTCTTTGCGTGAGGAAATGTCGCCTCATCTCCGTCTTAAATGGTCTGCTCCCTATTCTCAGACTGTGATCCGTGGTTCTGGACACTACACCACCGGGATGATCCTTCCTGCATCTACCCTGTCTCACCCTGTGAGAATTTTATCATTTTCTATGAGATCCACCCCCACTAATTCGCCTGAACTGCAACGAACAATCCTAAACTCTTCAATCCCCCCCCCCTCATATATCAGTCCCAACATCCCCAAAATCAGCCTTGTAAACCTTCGCTGCATTCCCTGGAGTGCAAGAACATCCCTCCTCAGAAAAGGAGAACAAAACTGAACACAATATTCTAGGTGTGACCTCACCAAGGTCCTGTATAATGCCAAAGACACATCGTTGCTCCTCTACACGAAACCTCTTGCAACGAAGGCCAGCAAACAATTTGCTTCTTTCCCACCTGCTGCACCTGCATGCTTACTTTCAGTGACTGGTGCACAAGGACACCCAGGTCACGCTGCACACTCCCCACTGCCAATTTACAGCCATTCAGGTAGTAATCTGTAGTAACCATCAGGTAGTAAATTCAGGGAACCTGTGCATGTGGTGTATCTGGATTTCCAGAAGGCATTTGATAAGGTGCCGCACCAAAGACTACTACATAAGATAAAGGTGCACAGTGTTACGAATAATGTATTAGCTTGATGGAGGATTGGTTAACAAACAGGAAGCAAAGAGTGGGGATAAATGGCTGTTTTTCTGGTTGGTGATCAGTGACTAGTGGTTTGCCTCCGGGATCAGTGTTGGAACCACAATTGTTTACGATTTACATAGATGATTTGGATTTGGGGAACAAGTGTAGTGTGTCAAAATTCGCAGATGACACTAAGATGGGTGGAAGAGCAAAGTGTGCAGAGGACGTTGAAAGCCTGCAAAGGGATATAGATAATCGAAGTGAGTGGACAAGGGTCTGGCGGATGGAGTACAATGTTGATAAATATGAGGTCATCCATTTTGGTAGGAATAACAGCAAAATGGACCATTATTTACATGGTGAAATAATGCAGCATGCTGCTGTGCAGAGGGACCTAGGTGTCCTTGTGCAGGAATCTCAAGGAGTTGCTTTGCTGGTGCAGCAGGTAATTAAGAAGGCAAATTGAATTCTGTCCTTCATTGCTAGAGGGATGGAGTTTAAAAACAGCGAGAATATGTTGCAGCTGTATAAGGTGCTGGTGCGGCCTCACCTGGAGTACTGTGAACAATTTTGGTCTTAATTGAGAAAGGATATACGGGAACTGGAGCGGGTGCAGAGGAGATTCACTTGGTTGATTCCGGAGTTCAGAGTTTTGGCTTATGAGGAGAGACTGAGTAGTCTGGCGCTATACTCATTGGAATTCAGAAGAATGAGGAGAGACCTTTTAGAAACATATAATATTATGAAGGGAATAGGTAAGTTAGAAGCAGGGAGGTTGTTTCCACTGGCGGGTGAAACTAAAACTTGGGGGCATAGCCTCAAAATAAAGGGAAGCAGATTTAGGACTGAGTTGAGGAGGAACTCATTCACACAAAGAATAGTGAATCTGTGGAATTCCCTGCCCAGTGAAGCAGTTGACGCTATCTCATTGAATGTTTTTAAGGCAAGGATAGATACATTTTTGAACAGTAAGGAATTAAGGGTTTTGGTGAGCGGGCGGGTAAGTGTAGCTGTGTCCACAAAAAGATCAGCCATGATCTTCTTGAACTGCGCAGTAGATTCGAGGGCCAGATAGGCTATTCCTGCTCTTAGCTCTTATGTCTTGTTTTTGCTTCCAAAGTGAATTTATCCGAATTATACTGCATCGCCATTGATTTGCCCATTCAACCAACTTGTCCAGATCATTCTGAAGGATCTCTGCATCCTCGTCACTGTTCACCTCCCACCTAACTTGGTATCATCTGCAAACTTTGAGATGTTGAATTCTGTTCCCTCATCCAAATCATTAATATATTTTGCCAATGTCTGGGGTCCCAACACTGATCCCTGTGGCACCCCACTAATTACTGCCTGCCAATTTGAAAAGCACCTATTAATTCCGACATTTTGGTCTCTCTCTGCCAGCGAGTTTTCTAACCAGCTCAATGCACTTTCCCAATTCCATCTGCTTTAATCTTTCATGCTCATCTCTCATGTGGGAATATGTGAAACTCTTTTTGAAATTATACCACATAAACTGTTTCGCCCTTGTCAACTCCAGTAGTTACAACTTCAAAGAATCCCAACAGATTTGTCAAGCATATTTCCCCTTCATAAATCCATGCTGATTCTGTCTGACCCTCCCACTACATTCTAAATGTTCTTGATAATGCATTTGAGAATTGTTGCCATTATCGATCTTAGGCTTAATGGTCTATAATTCCCTATTTTCTCTCTAAGTCACTTTTTGAATACTGGAGTGATATTAACTACCCTCCAATATGCAGGGACTGTTCCAGAGTCTATTAATCCAGGATGATGACCACCAACTATTGCAGGAGTCATATCCTTAAGTACTCGGGAATGTAGATTTATTTGCCATCAGTCCCATCAATTTTTGCAACACGATTTCTCCTCTAATATTGATGTCGCTCAGTTCTTCCCTCTCACTAAACCTTGTGTTCTCCATCATTTCTGCTTTCTGATTTATGTCCCCTTTTGTGAAGACAGAACGAACGTATGTATTCAGTTGCTCAGCCATTTCGTTGTCCCCAGTTATCCATTCCCCCGTTTCTTTCTGTCGGAGACATTCATTTGTCTTCACCAACCTCTTTCTCTTCACTTACCTTGAGAAACTCTTAGTGTCCGTCTTTGTGTTCCCTGCAAGCTTATTTTCGTACTATTTTCCCTCATCTTAATCAATCCCTTGGTCCTTCTTTGCTCAATTCTAAACTGCCCCCAATCCTCAGACCTATTATTTTTCCCGGCCAAACTGTATGCTTCCTCCTTGGATCAGATACTATCTCTGATTTCCTTTGTAAGCCATGGATTGGGCCTCTCACCTAACTTGCTTTTGTGCCAGATAGGAATAAACACTTGTTGCATCTCCCCCGTGCGGTCCTTGCATGTTTGCCATTGCTGATCCATCGTCACCCCTTAAAGCAACTCTCCCTAATCTATTAAAGCCACCTCACGCCTCATCTCTTAGTTTACTTTATTCAGATTCAGCACCCTAGTTTCCGAATCAACTATTTCACACTCCGTCTTGATAAACGTTCTATCATGTTATCGTCGCTCATCCCGAAGGGATCTCGCGCAGATCGATTGGCAATGATTCCCTTCTTGTTTCATTGTCAGCGGGAACTGCTGCCTGATTGGGCACGGCAATGGTTCCACTAAAAGCCGAGTCTGTGATTCGTTGCAGCGGCTGACAGCCAGCGTCGCAAAGTCCCTGATTGGCCAAAGCGTCTGTGGGTCAGCGAGCTGAGATCCCCGCTTGGTTCGGGGGTGGTCTATTAGCCGATGTTGTCCTGGTTGGTTGACGCATCTGCCAGTCTTAAACCCCAGTCTCTGATTGTCTGACCAGCTGTCAGTCGAAGTTCAGAGACCCTTGATTGGCGTAGATATCTGTCAGTCAGTGTGTGGCACTGCTGATTGGCTGAAGATGTCAAATAGCGACCGAGTCTCTGAATGGCTGACGTGGTTGTTTACCAATCCAGTCTCGAGTAGCCAAATTCGAAAGGAATATACCAAAGATTGGCTGAGACGATCTGTTAGCGATTGCAGTCTCTAACTGGCTGTCGGTCAGCTTTGTCTCTTTATGAACTGAATAATTGATGTACCCAGACTTTTCAACACAATTCTGATCTGCTCCCTGTATTTAGATTGAGTCACCACATAAATAAAGGTGATTGTGCAGCAATGTCAATTCCGCAGCATAAATCTGGCTTTTGAAATGTATATTGAGGATCAGTGATGTAACTTGATTTTACCGAGTCCAAATACAAATGAAGGCTCTGGATATGCTGAGGAGTAAAATCATTGACTTCCTCTGCTCTCCAGCTCAGGCTATTATTTTCCTTACTCTGAGCCCTCAGTCCCTTCTGGACTCAACTGGTGACGAAAATGTCACACATTGCAGAGCGTTCATTCACGGATTAAACCGAATGGGAGCAATGGGGTTGAAACCTGATCAAACTAGTTAAATCCCACAAACCCTTGATCACTCCAAAAACTTTTCTTTCCCTTACAGTTCCACTTGACATTGCGCACATTATCTCTCCAACTTGTAAAGTTGGGGTGATTTTTTTTTTTGCAGAGAGCAGGATCCTAGTTGTTGCCAGAACCACAGCTGTAGTTTTCCAGGTGCAATATTTAGTTTTCAGTTTCTGGCAGCGAATGGCGACAAATCGATCAAAGGAGAAAGTGACAGTGCACCAGATAGAACAATCTCTGGCTCCAATACGCAGCCATTATTTAACACGACACAAGAGGTGGAATCCAGGAAATTCCAGGGGAAGTAATCATTATTTAGGTAGTTTAGGCTGGGGCTAATGATGATGGAAAGTTGATCCGCTGCTGCCATGGCCACCATGCAGCGCGTGGAGCAGGTGGACAGGACACATTTTCTCCGACTCAGGATCACAATTCCCAGTAAATTAACTGTCAGAGAAAAAGCGATAAGAGCCGGAAATTAATGAATAAACATTCTCCATGTCTGACCCGAGAGCAAGTCGAGGATTTCAGTATCAATCCCATGGGCTTTGGTTAGAGGGGTGATGGTGTTGTTGGGGGTGTTGCGTTCGAGATAAACATTGCAGGCTGGAAAGTAGCCAATGTAACCTTACCGGTTAAGCAGGGGTTGTGGGACAGAAAGCTGTGAGTTACACATCTCCCTTTGCTGGAGGAAATCTGCAAATAAATTCAAATGTTTCTGCTGATCTGCTTAATCTGATCTGTTTTACACATTAACTCAGATTGTACGGGATTCCTAATTAGACCCAAAATCGACAGGAATATCCCAAAAATTGGCAATAGAATTTGCCATCCCTTCCTGCACCCAAACATCGCAGCCCATCCCGGATTGTAAACTTCGCTGCACTGGACAGCTGATGGAGTGAGATGTCACTTCAGGATTTTTCTAATTATCATCCCCAAAACAAATGTCTTCCCCATTCATTTTGTCCCCCACATTTTTTTTCTGTTTTCTTTTTTCGTCATTCCTTGTTCTGTCTGTCTTTCTTTCTATTCTTCTCTCCCTCCCTCTCCATCAGCCCCTTTCTTCCCCTTTCTGTCTCTCATCATCATCATTCTCTCTCTCTTTCCTGTTGACTTCCCCATCTGCTGATTTCTCTCCCATTCATTCTCTGATTCTAACTTTCTCCCTGTCGCTCGCTATCTCTCTCCAATATTTCTATCTCTCTCTCCCTTTCTTCCCACATCTGTCGATCATACTCCAGTATCGCTCTCTCCTATTTTTCTCCCCATTTGTATCTTTCTCTTCCCTGTCTTTCTCTCTCTCTCTCGCTTTCTCTCAAATTCTGTTGCTCTCCCTTAATCATCTCGCCCACTTTCTCTGCAGCTTTCTTTGTGTCTTTTAACCACGTCAGGATCCCTTGGGCAGCAATGTGAACATATCCAGAGGGAACACGGAGGAGACATTTCATTCCCGAAGCCTCACATCTGCTGTAAGCCTTCCCGCCTCCTGACACTGAATGTGTATTCTGAGTCCGGATACACATCCCCTCAGTGACAGAAAGAGACCAACATCCCTCTTTAAAATCGAAACAAGCTGTGTGCTTTCCATTGATAGTTTTTTAACGTTTATTTAATAATTCATTTCTCTGTCTGCTTATTTATTGACTGATTGATTCTGTGAACCAGGAATTGCACAGGGCTGCGCCTGATGCTTTTCTCCAGAGACAGGATCTCGGCACTTACCCCAAACTGGAGATTCCCAAAATCTGTGTCGCTTCCCGCCCGCTCACAGAAATTAGATTTGTGGTTATTGACAAAGGGCGTCAAAAATATTTGATCCCTCTTTTCAACACAGGCCACACGAGAGAGGGGGAAACAAGCAGAGATATGGACGGAAATAAGTTTTTAGAAGAAGGGATGGAGTAAGATGTGGATGTGGTTGGGGGAAGGGACCAGGACCTGGGTGGAAACATCCACCTTCGCAATGAGTGAGAGCGACAGTGGCAGAAGGAGTAATAGGAAGGAGAGAGTGAAGCAGAGACAGGGGAAGCCGAGGAGATTGAAAGGTCAAAACCGTGGTTGTAATGGAGGGAGAATATTTGAGGAAGGGAGACATGATGTGAGCGTCTCCAGTGTGTCGTCACTGGCAGCAGCTCTAATCACATCTCTCTCATAACGTGACATGCGGAGCAAAATCCTATGAGGGTGATTTTAAAAAGTGACCCACATGAGTCAGCAGCCCTTTCTCAAAACTAAAACAGGGAATTGAGCAGTTTCTGGAAACTGAAAGGGGGGCAGGATTGGTCAGGGCAGATGAGGGCTGGTATTTTATTTCATGTTTAGAGGATCCTCTTTGTGGATTTTTTTTCTGTCTTCCTCCATTTCAATCTGTCTGCCTGATTGGAATGAATTGAGGAAAGGAGAGAGTGAGAGAGAATGAACAGAACCAAATGGGAGAGCTGGTTTCTTCTGGGATCCTGCTTAACATGAACACTCGCATGCAATAGAAAAGAGACCACACTTGAATAGTGAATTAAATCATAGTCTGTAAAGTACTTTCGGAATGATTAAATTCAAAGTTCCTTAACAGGAACATAGATAAACGGGGGGAATGAGTACATAAAAACATACAAAGTATAATCAGTAGGAGGCTATTCGGCCCTTCGAGTTTGCTCCGCCATTCATTTTTGATCATTGATGATCATCGAATTCAATCTCCTTTTTTCCATCTTCACCTATCCCTTGACCCAAGAACTGTATCTAATTTCATCTTGAAATCAGACAGTGTTTTGGACTTAATCACATTCTGTGGCTGTGAATTCCCTATATTCGACACTCTCTGGGAGAAGAAACTTCTCCTCACCTCAGTTCTAAAAGGTAAACCCCTTCTCCTCAAACTATGACCCCTAGTTCTGGACTCATCCACGTTTGGGAACATCATTTCTGATTTTACCCTTTCTAATCCTGTTAGAATTAGATATGTTACTATGAGATCATCTCTCACTCATGAGACTACAGTGGTTATAATCAAAGCCGCCTTAGTATCTCCTCATATGACAGATCTGCCATCCCTGTAGTCAGCCTGGTAAACCTTCATTGCACTCCCGCTATAGAAAGGGCATCATTTTTCAGATAAGGACACAGGACTGTCCATGAAACCCCAGGTGTGGCCTCATCAAAGTCCTAATCAAATGCAGAAAAAACGTACCCTAAAGCTATCCTCAAAAGCTTTCACCAAGAAGGCCAACATACCGTTTACCTGCTGCCCCTGCGTGCTTACTTTCAGCAACTGATGTACGAGCACACCCAGGTATCCACTTTTTTATTCATTTGTGTGACATGGATGTCGCTGGGTGACCAGTATTTATTGCCCATCCCTCGTTGACATTGTCAAGGTACTGGTGAGCTGCCTTCTTGAATCAGTGCAGTCCATCTTCTGTGAGTTGACCCACAATGCCGTTAGGGGGTAAATTCCAGGATGTTGGCCCGGCGAATGTGAAGGAATGGCGATATATTTCCAAGTCACAATGGTGTGTGGCTTGGAGGGAACATGCAGATGGCCGTGTTCGCATTTATCTGTTGTCCTTGTCCTTCTAGATGGAAGTGGTCACACATAAACTCACAAGTCATAATCTGCCTTCCTATTATTGCTACCGAAGTGGATAATTCCAGATTTATGCACATTACACTGCAACTGCCATTCATATGTCCACACATTAAGCCTGTCAAAATCATGATGATGCATGTCTGCATCGTCCTGACAGCTCACCCGCCCACTCAGCTATGTATCATCTGCAAACTTGGACATAATGCACTCAGTTCCCTCTTGCAAGTGTTTAATATGTAATTTGAACGCTTGTGGTCCTTGCTCAGATTCCTGCGTTACCCACTTGTCACTGACTCCCAATCGGAAAAAATGGCCCATGTATGCCAACTTTGTTTATCTACCTGTTAACCAGCTTCCTATCCATCTCAAGGCATTACCTGCAATTCCATGTGCTTTAATTTTACATGGTAGGCTGTTATGTGAGACCTTGTAAAGCACCTTCTGAAAGTCTAATTATACCAAATCCACTGTTCCTCGATGCTGAATTCCATTAGTTACATCCTCAAAAAATTCAAATCGACTCGTCGTGCATGATCTTCCTCCTATCACTTCATGATGACTTTGCCCGATTATGCACCTATATTCCAAATGCTTAATTAGGAAATCCTTGGAATGGATTCTAGCAAATTCTCCTGTACCGACGTTAGTCTCACTGGTACATATTTCTGTTCTCTCTCTACCTCCCTTTTTGCACAATACGCTTACATTAGCTGGACTCCAATCGGTGGCAACCAGCCCAGGATCCAAATAATTTTGTAATTGTGGGTTTTCCAGTTCTCTTTCCAAACGTTCTCCATCGAATTCATTATCAGTAAGGGAGAGAGGGAAAGATAAGGTTCACGAGGTAAGCATGAAAGACGTAGAGCGAAGCCAGGGGTTTAGGGAGAATTGAGAAAATACATTGCTGCGAGGTGCGTGGTGAGGTGGGATGGGGGGGGGGTGGGGTGGCAGGGGGGCGGGGGATGTTGGTCTGGAAGGGTTAGAGGGTCCTCCGCGTTGTGGTCACAGCCTAGCTGCCCAGCCATAGAAACATGGAAACTGGAATCAGGAGTATCCATTCGGCCCATAGAGCCTGCTCCAGAACTTATTTTGATAATGGGTGGTCAGCGAATCCCGATTCCCCCATTCCCTACATGAGTAGATCCACTTTAAGGAAGTATTTTTCTATTAATTCTCATGAGCTGGCCCGTTTCCAATCTTTCTGCGTCCCTGAATGTAAGTATCTTTTCCAAATACTGACCACGCAGATTGAGATGTTACAAAATCATCTATTTTACAACTTGTGGGACAATCTATCATTCTGGTACGAAGGTGCTCTGTGGAACTCTCATGCCGGCTGTCTGAAACTTACTCCATTATCAGCTTTCAGCTTGGATCAGACCTGGTAGATGCATCGACTCTCTCTTTCAGTCTCCGATTCAAATGCTACTGAACTGAGTATTTGCTAAAAACTTTGAGACAAAAGAGATTCCCTGCTCCGCCCATAACTTGATAGGCAATTATCTGTCTTCAGAATTACCCGAATCAAAAATGCAAATGACTCCAAACTGGATATTGCAGTCAACCCTCCAAGCAGATAATCGTTGTTTGCTCATTCTGACAATGAATCACTGCTTCGGCATTGACAATTAAGAATTCTTCAATTATTGCTTCCTTTGGTTATCGTGTAACCACTAAACTAACGTACCCCTTCAAACTACCTTTTTTTTTCTTGGCATCTCCGATGTGAAAGAATAAAATACATTCACTGTTATGAAGTTTTCCTTTCCCGGCAGTTGCACCATTTTACTAACATAACAGGGCAAATATCTAACTACATGACTAATTTCATCATACAAGAACACATATGCGCAGATCACTTGATATGATGACAATAATCTACCCAAAGCAAATGTAATGCTATCCAGAACAGAATCTACTCTGTTTATTGTATATAGTTTTACATAGAACATAGAACATAGAACATCGAACATCGAACAGTACAGCACAGAACAGGCCCTTCGGCCCACGATGTTGTGCCGAGCTTTGTCTGAAACCCAGATCAAGCTATTTCCTCCCTAGCATCCCGAAGTGCTCCATGTGCCTATCCAATAGCTTCTTAAATGTTCCTAAAGTTTCTGACTCCACCATCCCTACAGGCAGTCCATTCCACACCCCAACCACTCTCTGAGTAAAAAAACCTACCTCGCACATCCTTCCTATATCTCCCACCATGAACTCTATAATTATGCCCCCGAGTTACCGCTCCATTCACCCGAGGAAATAGTCTTTGAACGTTCACTCGATCTATCCCCCTCATCATCTTATCAACCACTATCAAGTCTCCTCTCAACCTGCTCCGCTCCAAAGAGAGAAGCCCAAGTTCCCTCAACATTTCGTCATAAGACCTACCCTCCAAACCAGGCAGCATCCTGGTAAATCTCCTTTGCACTCTTTCCAGTGTCTCCACATCCTTCTTATAGTGAGGTGAACAGAACTGCACGCAATATTCCAAATGTGGTCTCACCAAGGTCCTATACAGTTGCAGCATTACCCCACGGCTCTTAAACTCAAACCCCCTGTTAATGAACGCCAACACACTATAGGCCTTATTCACAGCTCTATCCACTTGAGTGGCAACCTTCAGAGATCTGTGGATATGAACCCCAAGATCTCTCTGTTCCTCCACATTCTTCAGAACCCTACATTTGACCCTGTAGTCCACATTCAAATTTGTCCTACCAAAATGAATCATCTCGCATTCATCAGGGTTAAACTCCATTTGCCATTTTTCAGCCCAGCTCTGCATCCTATCTATATCTCCTTGCAGCCTGCAAGAGCCCTCCACCTCATCCACTACTCCTCCAATTTTGGTGTCATCAGCAAATTTACTGACCACCCTTCAGCCCCCTCCTCCAAGTCATTTATAAAAATTACAAATAGCAGAAGACCAAGCACTGATCCCTGTGGCACTCCGCTGGTAACCGGTTTCCAGTCTGAATATTTTCCATCCACCACCACCCTCTGTCTTCTGTTAGATAGCCAGTTACCTATCCGATCGGCCAAACTTATTCAAAGCTTCCTCGTCATGATTGCTTGCGCTACAACACTCGTGACGAGAATAAATCTCTTCACTATTTCGATCAGGATTTGGAATTCTGGCCTGCTGTCAACACTCCTTTCCAGAAATGCTTAACGACAAGACCATTGATCAGTCCTTCCTCGTTATGTATTCCAAATCTAATTGGGTCAGTTCTCTGATTGGCTACATGATATGTAGCTCGTAGAAACAATTCCTCATCCATTCTGTCAATCTTTCTTCGTGGTTACCCTTGCTATATTTATTAATCCAGTCAATATGCTTGTTTAAATTACCCATAATTACCGTTGTGCTCCGCTCACTGGCCCTCATCTTTTCCTGGTTTATATGCCCGACTGAAAAGTACTGTCCTAGGGTCCTTAGAGCATTCCTACCACGGGATTTCTTCCCTTGCTTTTTATTACCACATAGATTGATTCAACATTTTCGTCCGTTTTGCCACTACGATTGTTTCATCCAGCCTTACAGTTATTCTTAACGAATAAAATAACTGCTCCTCTACTGCATTTCCTTTATTCCTTTCGGAATACTTTGTACCCTTGGACATTTAACTCCAAGCTCTGATTCTCCTGTACCTGATGCGCGATATAACACACGAGAGGCTGGATGTACTCGGGAAATAAAGGCTTTTATAGCCAACAATAACAGAGCAACTATATACAGTATACGATCCCAGACGAAAGGGTCACCAGGCAGAGCAGTGACCTTTATACCTCTCTCAGGAGGCGGAGCCAACTGGGGTGTACCATAGGACTATATTAACAGGTAGAACAGCCCAACCCTAACCCCAACAGTAACATATATACAGACTCATAGTACTGGCCAGACCATGGCTCAGCACTACCTGGTGGGAACCAACAATGGTTCACGACATCCACCCCTCCTTTGAAAACAAAGGCCGGCGGGGTACAAAACACAGAACAATTGTTCATCTGTCTATAAGTTCAAATGGTCTGGGGGACCGCACCGTCGCTGTGACCTCCTCAACACCGGCGATGACACCGGTTCAGGCAATCGCGATGACGTTCTCTCCAAGGCGGTGTCCAGCGACTCCTGCAGTGCCTCACGGGCCGGTAGACAACAAGGTGGTGACAATCCGCTGAACTCGGGCACGCCATGAAGTGGCGACCATCTCCTGGACTCAGGCAAGCTGTACACGGGAATAAGAGGGTTAAGTGGTGGTCCCGATACTGCCCGCGCCGTGTCAGGGGGGGGAAATACTGGTTGGGGGGTCCCTAACAGGAAGTGTGGGAGCGACAGGGGTTTCCAAGCCCCCTGCTGGCGCCAGATCTCGAATCGAGACCGTGTCCTCTCGCCCGTCAGGATATGCCACGTAGGCATACTGAGGGTTGGCGTGGAGGAGATGGACCTGTTCAATCAAAGGGTCGGACTTGCGGGTCCTAACCTGCCGCCGCAGGCGGACAGGTCCTGAGTACGTCAACCAAGACGGTAATGAGGTCCCAGAGGAAGACTCCTAGGGAATGAAAACATTCTCTCATGAGGAGTAGCGTTGGTTGCCGTACACAGGAGTGAGCGTATGGAGTGGAGCGCATCAGGGAGTACCTCTTGCCAACGGGAGACTGGAAGACCTTTAGACCTCAACGCCAGTAAGACAGCCTTCCAGACTGTAGCATTCTCTCGTTCGACCTGTCCGTTACCCCTTGGGTTGTAGCTCGTGGTTCTACTAGAGGCAATCCCATATGAGAGCAGGTATTGCCTCAAGTCATCGCTCATGAACGACGAGCCCCTAACGCTGTGGATATAACAGGGGTAACCGAACAGGGTGAAAAGATCACGAAATGCCTTGATAACCGTGGCAGTGGTCATATCAGAACAGGGAATGACAAAAGGGAATCGTGAGTACTCATCAACCACATTGAGGAAGTAGACATTCCGATCTGTCGAGGGAAGGGGGCCCTTAAAGCCCACACTCAGTCTTTTGAAGGGACGAGTGGCCTTCACGAGGTGTGCCCTGTCAGGTCGGTAGAAGTGCGGTTTGCATTCCGCGCATACCCGGCAGCTTCTGGTTATGGACCTGACATCCTCCACCGAGTAGGGTAGATTCCGGGCCTTTATGAAGTGGAAGAGCCGAGTGACCCCCGGATGGCAGAGGTCATTGTGGAGAGCCTGCAATCGATTCTCCTGCATACTAGCGCATGTTCCACGCGACAGGGCATCCGAGGGCTCGTTGAGCTTCCCTGGACGGTACATGATATCATAATTGTAGGTGGAGAGTTCGATTCTCCACCTCAAGATTTTCTCATTCTTGATCTTACCCCGTAACGTGTTGTTGAACATGAACGCCATTGACCGCTGGTCCGTGAGTAGAGTGAACCGTTTTCCCGCCAAGTAATGGCGCCAATGCCGAACGGCCTCCACAATGGCCTGGGCCTCCTTTTCCACTGCCGAATGTCGAATTTCAGGGCCTTGGAGGGTGCGAGAGAAAAAGGCGACGGGCCTGCCCGCCTGGTTAAGTGTGGCAGCCAGGGCGAAATCAGATGCATCACTCTCCACCTGGAAAGGATGGACTCATCGATAGCGTGCATCGTGGCTTTCGCGATGTCGGCTTTTATTCTTGCAAAGGCTAAGCGAGCCTCTGTTGCTAGGGGAAAAGAGGTAGACTTGATGAGCGGACGGGCTTTGTCCGCGTAATTGGGAACCCACTGTGCATAGTATGAGAAGAAGCCTAAACATCTTGTCAGTGCTTTGATGCTAGTGGGCAGGGGAAGTTCGAGGAGAGGACGCATATGGTCTGGATCAGGGCCAAGGACCCCGTTTTCCACCACGTATCCGAGGATAGCTCGGCGGTGCATGCGAAATACAAACTTCTCCCTGTTGTAGGTCAGATTCAGGCGAGATGCAGTGTGTAAGAATCTAAGAAGGTTGGCATCGTGATCCTGCTGGTCATGGCCGCATATGGTGACGTTATCCAGGTACGGGAAGGTAGCCCGCAGCCCGTTCTGGTCCAACATTCGGTCCATAGCACGCTGGAAGACCGAGACCCCATTCGTGACACCAAAAGGAACCCTTACAAAATGGTACAGGCGACCATCCGCCTCAAAGGCCGTGTATTGTCGGTCCTCTGGGCGAATGGGGAGCTGGTGATAAGCAGATTTTAAGTCGATGGTGTAGAACACCCGGTACTGCGCAATCTGGTTGACCATGTCAGATATGCGCGGGAGGGGATACGCATCCAGCTGTGCGTATCTGCTAATGGTCTGACTATAGTCTATGACCATCCGGGGTTTGTTCCCATTCTTAACCACCATGACTTGCGCTCTCCAAGGACTAGCGCTAGGTTGGATGATCCCTTCCTTGAGGAGCCGCTGAACTTCAGATCGAATGAACATCCGATCCTCAGCGCTGTAACGCCTGCTCTTTGTTGCGATGGGCTTGCAGCCTGGCACGAGATTCTGGAATAGGGAGGGTGTGGTAATCCTAAGCATTGAGAGACTACATGTGGAGCGTGTTGGGCAATTTAGAGGCTGCGGGTCTCCCACGGAAAGCGGAGGGAGTGGCCTATCGTACTGCAGGGTTACACTCTTCAAGTGGACCATAAAATCTAGCCCCCGGAGTATTGGCGCGCAAAGGTGCGGTAACACAAGGAGCCTGAAGTTCTCGTAAACCGTGCCCTGCACCGTAGATTGACCACGCAGCTCCCTAGCACGGTGACAGACCGGGACCTTGACGCCATCGAAATTGTCTGCTTGACAGTCCGAATCTGGAGACCACACCGCTTCACGGTGTCCATGTGAATGAAGCTCTCCGTGCTCCCGCTGTCAAACAAACAATAAATCGGTCGTCTGTTTACCTGTATGTCCATCATGGACTTGTCGCGTCCGTGAGGCTTGGCCTGGTCCAGGATGATTGACGCCACCGTTGGTTCGTGGGTGCAACTGCAGGCAGCTGAGATGGTTGATGACGACCCCTGCTGGTCATTCGCGGTCGGTGCCGACCATAATGGCTGCCCCCATAGGTCGCACGTGGACGATGGCGCCAAAGCCTGCGGCCCCTGCAGGTCGCACGTGTCTTGCGACTCCGTCATTCGGAATGGCGACGTCCTGGAATCGCACGTGGTAGAAGACCTTGAAGATGCAGTAGACAAGGAGGCCGGCTCCAGGGAGTCACACGCCGCACTGCTGTTTTTGGATGGAGGTTTGGACCGGCATACTTTGGAATAATTCCCCTTCTTGCCGCAGGCGGAGCACAACACCACTTTAGCTGGACATCGCTGCTGAGGGTGTTTCACCCCCCCACAGAAGTAACACCGCGGACCACCTGGAACTGCTGCCATCGTCAGGTTCGAGGCTGGGAACGCAATCGCGCAGTTTTTCGGTCCCGCTGAATAAAGTGGAGTCTGCGACTGCCCTTGCCACACTGTCTCCACGTGGTCGTCGGGGTACATCTCCAGACTTTTGGAGGCCGTTTCTAGAGCGTCAGCTAACTCTATGGTTTTAGTGAGATCGAGGTTACCTTGCTCCAACAGCCGAAGGCGGATGTACGATGAGCCGATTCCCGCCACGAGCGCATCTCGAACTAGGTCGCTCATGTACTGGGCTGCCGACACTGACTTGCAGTTGCAGGCTCTGGCTAGCTGCTGAAGCTCGCAGGCGTACTGTTCCGTCGTTTCGCCGGGCTGCCGCCGTCGAGTGGCTAGAAGGTGTCGAGCATGGATCTCATTTGGCGGTTTGTTGTATCGCTTCTTGAGAAGCTCGAGGGCCCCTTTGTCGTTGGTAGCCCCACGGATCGCTAAGTATACAGCGTTGCTTACCCTCGCGTGGAGGACCCGGAGTCTGTCGGCGTCGTCGCTGATCGCTGTGTAGGCATCGAGGTAATCTTGGAAACACTTCAACCAGTGGCCGAAAGTGTTTGATGCTCCCGCCGCACGTGGGTCCAACGTAAGCCGTTCGGGTTTAAGCATTTGCTCCATGTTTTCTTTTGTCGTTTTTTTTTCAAAAAAAAAGAATTTACTTGTTGGCAATAAAATTGATGCGTGATATAACACACGAGAGGCTGGGTGTACTCGGGAAATAAAGGCTTTTATTGCCAACAATAACAGAGCTACTATATACAGTATACGATCCCAGACTAGAGGGTCACCAAGCAGAGCAGTGACCTTTATACCTCTCCCAGGAGGCGGAGCCAACTGGGGTGTACCATAGGACTATATTAAAAGGTAGAACAGCCCAACCCTAACCCCAACAGTAACATATCTACAGACTCATAGTACTGGCCAGACCATGGCTCAGCACTACCTGGTGGGAACCAACAATGGTTCACCACAGTACCCACGTGTCAGACATCCCCACCATGTCATGTATGTTTTCCCTGTTTGTGCCATCTGCTCATCAAAGTTATTTCAAATCTGCACGCATATAAAAGGTCTTTTGATTTAGTCCCACAGATTTGTCCTTCTTTGAGTCTCATCCCTGTTATTCATTCCAACTTTCAACCTTCATTTTGATCTTTATGTTTCCATCCTTCCCCATGTTCGTTGGACTGGTCCTGCCTATTTATTCTGTAAAACTCTACCTTTTTCTCACATGCTGAAGGGCTGATTTAGTTCCCATACCTTGCTTTATGAACTTAAGTCCACCTGAATTGCATGAACCCCTCTGCCAGGATAATGATGCCCATCGAATTAAGATGCAACACGTCATTTTTTATGCAGGTCGCACCTGCCTTGGAAGGTATCCAAATGACCGAAAAAATCTGAAACTGTGTCCCTGCACCAGCTCTTTATCAAAGTGTTAAGGTGAACTAGCTTCCAATTCCTTGCCTCACTGTTATGCAGCACGGGGAGTAATCCCGAGATTACAACCCTGGAAGTCCTGTTTTTCAATTTAACGCCGAGCTCCCTGAATTCTCTTTTTGGACCTCGTCACTCTTCCTGCCCAATGTCATTGCTACCAATGTGTACCACGACGTCTGGCTGTTCACACTGCCCTTTCAGCATAGCAAAATGAATAGGCCATTTCGCCCTTTGATCCTGCTTCTCTATTTAATAGGATTATGGTTGGTCTAACAGTCGAGCCATTCATATCCCTGCCATCTCTCCATAGCCCCTAATTGCCCAACTGTTTAAAAAGCTATCGATATCAGTCTTGAAAATGTACAAGGGCTCGATATCCAATCCTCCTGGATTAATGGATTCCAATGATTCACCACTCTTTGAGAGGATAAGATCAGTCCGCAATCCAAAATAAATACGCACCACCTATTCTCACAATATGCCCTCTGGTCCTAAGCTCTTCCCTCAGTAGAAACATCTTCCCAACATGGAAGTTGCTTTGCAGATATTTCTTTGGGAAATAGAGACGCACAACTGATTGATGTTTGCATTTTCCATTATAATTTGTTGAAGCTGATAGTCTAAAAAATGATGGTCTGCACATTGACGTTGGGCAGTTGGTGACAGCAGTGGACTGATTCATTGTTTGCAACTGAGAAAAAGGGGAAGGTGCTGAGTGACCCAAAGTCAATGTTTCCAGATGCAGCTTAAAACTGAAATAATTCAACAACGGCTTGACCTTTGGTGATTTCCGTGCATTTATTTGCCTATCCAAAGCCGAATTTGCGCAGGAAACCCGGAAAGTGATGAATAATAACTGAAGCCTGTCGGTAGAATTAAAGATCCCTCGGCCCCAAGAAAAGAAAAAAAAACAGCAAGCTGCTCTGTATTATAGTGATTGTAGAACTGTTTGATATGCTGGCAATATAGTTCAATTCCATGCCAGGGACCAAAGTATGTTGTTCTTGTTCTCCAATGGAAAATGGTTTGTCACTACTGAGATTTGGAAATCGGGTGCAAATTTCATTCAGAATAAATGAAGAAGGATCTGTATCCATCTTGTTGCACGGGGCGCAGCTTTTCATGAGATGCCGTCAACATCTTTGGTAGCGAGATCAGGTTAATGCAATCATTTGACAGCAATTGAACTGCTCGCCTTCAGAGAAAACGCGTGCCACCTTTAATTTGTACAACGTCTCATCATTCCCGCCAAAGCTGTGCATTCAAATTGTATGCAGGATAATCGAATGTTTCAACTGAAGGGTGACTTGGACGAATTCATAAATAACCTGACAAACTATGGCAATCTCGTACGAACTGACTTGCATGTTTTCATTGTGGAATCTCAGGTCGATATCACATTTATTAAACAGGGTAGAATCATAAATGAGGCTTTAGAGGGCAGCACGTAGTCTGCAATGAATGCGATACTGCCGAAATAGCGGTGTGCAAGGGCAAAAAAAAAACAACTGCAACAACTGTAAACAATCTCTAACTGACACAATACAAGATAGGGAATACTGTTTGACGGAATTGTTCATAACAACACCGCTCCATTCTTTCCCGTCATTCCTCATCTGCATTTCCTTTCTAGAATTTAGAAATTTCCATTTTAAAAGTTGCTCTTTAATATGGAATGATAACCACCTCCTCGGCAGTTTATCTAGCAAAAGAACCCCCTTGTTATGCTTCAAAAAGCATAGTCTCATTACAGAACACCTGGAACCGACAACCATCGAAATACCCCATTGACCCCTTGCTAGCCAGCCTTCTGTCACTAAATTCGTCACTGCCATTTCGATTCGTGATTTGAGGCACAACTGTTTCACCTGTTCTTAAATTTATGTCATCAAATATGAGCAAAATCACTATGTTTGCATTTTGTTTTGAGCCGCATTAATGTATCTGGTGACCCCGCAGTGAAGCTTACTCGATACATTGTGGTGCCTGCAATTGAAATATGCTTAGATAAATCCCCTGGACCTGACGAAGTGTATCCCAGGACATTGTGGGAGGCTAGGGAGGAAATGGCGGGTCCTCAACCGAGATATTTGAATCGTCAATAGTCACAGGTGCGGTTCCTGAAGATTGGAGACTGGCAAATGTTGTGTTTTTGTTTAAAAAGGGCTGCAGGGAAAAGCCTGGGAGCTATAGGTCAGTGAGCCTCACATTTGTGGTGGGTATGTTGTTGGCAGGTATTTTGAGAGATAGGATCTACAGGCATTTAGAGATGCAAGGACTGATTAGGGACAGTCAGCATGGCTTTGAGAGTGGAAAATCGTGTCTCACAAATTTAATAGAGTTTTTTGAAGGGGTAGCCAAGAACGTAGATGAGGGCAGCGCAGTTGATGTTGTCTACATGGACTTTAGCAAGGCCTTTGACAAGGTACCACATGGTCGGTTGTTGCATAAGGTTAAATCTCACGGGATCCAGGGTGAGGTATCTAAATGTATACAAAATTGGCTTCTTGACAGAAGTCAGAGGGTGGTTGGAGAGAGTTGTTTTTCAAATTGGAGCCTGTGACCAGCGGTGTGCCTCAGGGATCAGTGCTGGTCCACTATTATTTGTGATTTACATTAATGATTTGGATGAGAATATAGGAGGCATGGCTAGTAAGTTTCCAGAAGACACCAAGATTGGTGGCATAGTGACAGTGAAGAAACTTATCTCCAATTGCAACGGGATATTGATCAATTGGGCCAGTGGGCTGACGAATGCGAGGTGATGCATTTTGATAGTCTGAACCAGGGCAGGACTGACTCAGTTAATGGTAGGGCGTTGGTGAGAGTTACAGAACAAAGAGATCGAGGGTAACATGTTCATAGCTCCTTTAAAGTGGAATCACAGGTTGACACAGTGGTGAAGAAGTCATTCAGCATGCTTGGTTTCATCGGTCAGAACTTTGAATACAGGAGTTGGAATGTCTTATTGAAGTCGTACAAGACACTGGTAAGGCCACACTTGGAGTACTGTGTTCAATTCTGGTCACCGTATTATAGAAATGATATTATCAAAGTAGAAAGAGTGCAGAAAAGATATACTAGGATGCTACTGGGACTTGATTGATTGAGTGAAGGAGAGGCGGGATAGACTGGTACTTTTTTCTCTGGAGCGTAGAAGGCTGAGGGGCGCTCTTATAGAGGTCTATAAAATAATTAGGGGCACAGATCAGCTAGATAGTCAATATCATTTCCCAAATGTAGAAGAGTCTAAAACTGGAGGGCATAGATTTAAGGTGAGAGGGGAGAGATATAAAAGTGTCCAGAGGGGCATTTTTTTCTCATAGAGGGGGGGTGAATGTCTTGAGCAAGCTGCCAGAGGTAGTAGTAGATGCGGGTACAATTTTGTATTTCAAAAAGCATTTAGATAGTTACATGGGCACGATGGGTATAGATGGGTATGGGCCAAATGCGGGAGATTAGCTGAGGGGTTTTAAAAAATAGGTGGCATGGACAAGTTGGGGCGAAGGACCTGTTTCCGTGCTGTAAACCTATACGAATCTATGACTCTATGCCCTGGGTGAAACATGGCACCAATTAGCGAATGTTGGTTCAGCTTGTTGTTGTTGTAGAATACAGAAATAAAACTAATCGCTGTTCTCTGTTTCATAATATGTCGTGAAGCAGCTGTCATAAGATATTTATTCTGAAAATTGAATGTGTGCTGTCTACACAGAGCTGTGGACTAACAGAAATGGACGGTGTCATTTTTTCCACATGAACAAATGGGATGGATATCGCGTGATCAAGCATCACAATTCCACGTGCAAAATAAAATTAAAGCATTCACCCATATTTTCATGTTGTCAAAATATACTGTTTTTGTCCTGCATTTTCCATTGAGTACGTTGATTAGCTGCAAATCCCCAGTTTACATGAATCAACTGCATCAAAAAGGAAAGTCCCGAAATGTGTTTGACCTCCAAACACCTGACATTCTCAGGAAATTTGGGAGTAGGCAGTAAAAAACATGGTCATTGTTGTCGAGTCAAATGTACAACAACATAACAGCTGAGTTGATGCAATCAAATCCATTAAGAAGCAAAGCAGAAAGAATATTGAGTGTCGCTGAATCCCGAGTTTAATTTTAGAAGATTATTATCTATTCTTATTGTGAGTATTTAATTGTTGTGTAACTCTGATCTATCGTCAACTAATATATTCGGATTT
This sequence comes from Mustelus asterias, assembly GCF_964213995.1. Lineage (NCBI taxonomy): Eukaryota > Metazoa > Chordata > Chondrichthyes > Carcharhiniformes > Triakidae > Mustelus > Mustelus asterias. Next base: position 52,030 of record NW_027591214.1, on the reverse strand, counting down.
CCAGGGCAAGTGAGAGGTTGCAGCTGCAGAATGTGGGAAATGCTGATCGCCATACGGATCCACAATACTTTCCTGCGGTGAAGGAGCAAATACTCAGGTTCATTGACCTGAAAGCCAATCTATAGATATTTCCACATGTCAGGCGAAGGGAAATGTTAGCAACGTCATCTTTGTGGGTAATTACGCCATTTGCAGTTTCTGATATGCCAAACGGTCAGGGACAGGAAAGTACGAGTGCAAGGGAGGGAGTTAATAGCATCCTGACAGCCGTAGTGCACAAGACTCAGACTTTAATGTTATCCAACAGATGTAACGAGCTCGCTGCATATGTGGGTATGATCAGCTGCTAAATCGTGGCTAAGAAAATAGAACATATCTACAGGTTGCGGGAAATTATTCAATTGATGGTAGAAGCGTGGTAGTGGTGGGGAATTTGAAGTGAAGCAGTGGTAGATGGAATGTTATATTCAAGAGTACAGACAATATAATTCATTTGTTTAATTTCCTATTGTAAGACTACAAAGTGGAAATGATCACAATCCATTCATGTTCTTAATGCAAACAGCAAAAGCTTTCATCGATCATATCCGATACATAAGAACATAAGAACATAAGAAATAGGAGCAGGAGTAGGCCATCTAGCCCCTCGAGCCTGCCCCGCCATTCAATAAGATCATGGCTGATCTGACGTGGATCAGTACCACTTACCCGCCTGATCCCCATAACCCTTAATTCCCTTACCGCTCAGGAATCCATCCTTCCGCGCTTTCAACATATTCAGCGAGGTAGCCTCCACCAGCTCAGTGGGCAGAGAATTCCAGAGATTCACCACCCTCTGGGAGAAGAAGTTCCTCCTCAACTCTGTCTTAAACCGACCCCCCTTTATTTTGAGGCTGTGTCCTCTAGTTTTAACTTCCTTACTAAGTGGAAAGAATCTCTCCGCCTCCACCCTATCCAGCCCCCGCATTATCTTATAAGTCTCCATAAGATCCCCCCTCATCCTTCTAAGCTCCAACGAGTACAAACCCAATCTCCTCATAATCCAAACCCCTCATCTCCGGTATCAACCTGGTGAACCTTCTCTGCACTCCCTCCAATGCCAATATATCCTTCCTCATATAAGGGGACCAATACTGCACACAGTATTCCAGCTGCGGCCTCATCAATGCCCTGTACAGGTGCATCAAGACATCCCTGCTTTTATATTCTATCCCCCTCGCAATATAGGCCAACATCCCATTTGCCTTCTTGATCACCTGTTGTACCTGCAGACTGGGCTTTTGCGTCTCATGCACAAGGACCCCCAGGTCCCTTTGCACGGTAGCATGTTTTAATTTGTTTCCATTGAGATAGTAATCCCATTTGTTATTCTTTCCTCCAAAGTGTATAACCTCGCATTTCTCAACGTTATACTCCATTTGCCATATCCTCGCCCACTCACTCAGTCTGTCCAAATCTCTCTGCAGATCTTCTCCGTCCTCCACACGATTCACTTTTCCACTTATCTTTGTGTCGTCTGCAAACTTCGTTACCCTACACTCCGTCCCCTCCTCCAGATCATCTATATAAATGGTAAACAGTTGCGACCCGAGTACCGATCCCTGTGGCACGCCACTAGTTACCTTCCTCCAACTGGAAAAACACCCATTTATTCCGACTCTTTGCTTCCTGTCGGATAGCCAGTCCCCAATCCACTTTAACACACTACCCCCAACTCCGTGTGCCCTAATCTTCTTCAGCGGCCTTTTATGGGGCACCTTATCAAACGCCTTTTGGAAATCCAAAAACACCGCATCCACCGGTTCTCTTCCATCAACCGCCCTCGTCACATCTTCATAAAAATCCAACATGTTCGTCAAGCACGACTTTCCCCTCATGAATCCATGCTGCGTCTGATTGATCGAACCATTTCTATCCAGATGCCCTGCTATCTCCTCTTTAATAATGGATTCCAGCAGTTTCCCTACTACAGACGTTAAGCTGACCGGCCTATAGTTACCCGCCTTTTGTCTCCTTCCTTTTTTAAACAGCGGCGTAACATTAGCCGTTTTCCAATCAACCGGCACTACCCCAGAATGCAACGAGTTTTGATAAATAATCACTAACGCATCCACTATTACCTCTGACATTTCTTTCAATACCCTGGGATGCATTCCATCCGGACCCGGGGACTTGTCCACCTTCAGTCCCATTAGTCTACCCAGCACTGCCTCTCTGGTAACATTAATCGTATTAAGTATTTCTCCTGCTGCCAACCCTCTATTGTTAATATTTGGCATACTATTTGTGTCCTCCACCGTGAAGACCGACACAAAAAACTTATTTAAAGACTCAGCCATAGCCTCATTTCCCACTATTAACTCCCCCCTCTCGTCCTCCAAGGGTCCAACATTCACTCTAGCCACTCTATTCCTTTTTATATATTTATAAAAACTTTTACTATCATTTTTTATATTAATTGCTAGCCTAGCTTCATCGTCTATCCTTCCTTTCTTTATCGCTTTCTTAGTCTCTCTTTGTTGTTTCTTAAATTTTTCCCAATCACTTGTTTCTCCACTATTTTTGGCCACTCTGTACGCAGCTGTTTTTATTTTAATACTCTCCTTTATTTCCTTCGTTATCCACGGCTGGTTCTCCCTTTTCTTACAATCCTTGTTTTTTGCTGGAATATATTTTTGCTGAGAACTGAAAAGGATCTCCTTAAAAATCCTCCACTGTTCCTCAGCTATCCTACCTGCCAGCCTGCTCTCCCAGTCTACCTTAGCCAATTCATCCCTCATCCTATCATATTCCCCTCTGTTCAAACAGAGGACACTGGTTTGAGACCAAACTTTCTCCTCTTCCATCTGAATCAGAAATTCGACCATATTGTGGTCACTAGACCCAAGAGGGTCCTTCACAATAAGATCCTTAATTCTACCTACCTCGTTACACAATACCAGATCCAAAATAGCTCGTTCCCTCGTCGGTTCCGTAACATGCTGTTCAAGGAAACTATCCCGACAGCATTCTAAGAACTCTTCCTCCATTCCACCCTTACCGACTTGAGTCTGCCAGTCAATGTGCATGTTGAAGTCCCCCATGATTATTGCCGTTCCGTTCTTACACGCATCCCTTATCTGCTTGTTTACAGCCCTCCCTACCTCAACATTATTATTTGGGGGCCTATATACCACACCTACTAGTGTCTTTCTCCCTCTACTATTCCTCATCTCTACCCATAATGATTCCACGTTTTGTTCCTCAGAGCCTATGTCATCCCTCAGTACTACCCTGATATTATCTCTTATTAATAGCGCGACCCCACCACCTTTTCCTTCCTGTCTATTCTTCCTAAACGCCTGATACCCCTGGATATTCATCTCCCAGTCCTGGTCACCTTTCAGCCACGTTTCTGTAATGGCCACTAGATCGTACCCACTTGTGCTGATTTGCACCATCAACTCATTCACCTTGTTCCGAATGCTTCGTGCATTCAGGCAAAGTGTCCTTATTCCAGCTTTTATCTGAACCCGCTTTGATGAGTCGCGAACACCGTCTCCCTCTACTCCCTTATCTAAATTACCGCCTTCATTCACTTGCACCCTCTCCTCTACCATTAATTTCGTAATTCCCCTTACCCCTGCATCCTCCCCCCCATCAATTAGTTCCTTGATCCTAGTCAACTCTTCTAGCTCCCCTCCCCCCAACCTATCTAGTTTAAATTCTCCCCAGTAGCCTTAGCCAACCTACCGGCCAGGATACAGCTTGAGAAAACCCGTCACGTCTTGAAGAAATAATTTCATTCTATCTCATCTGTGCTGTTTGTGTGCCTTAATTCAATTGATTTCCAAACAATAAATAACGTTCTCCTGGACTCTGGTCCGAATATTTGTCACATTAAATCAAAGGCAATAAACTGGTTGGTGCGTCTTTCCATGAATAATTGTCTCTGTTCATTCTGATCAGAGTGGAGCATTTGTACCCTCCAGTCCTGTGACATAGCCAATATAATGAGATATTTGAAAGATTCTCTTCATTCCCTTCTCAACATGCATCATTCATTCCTCCATATTAACCATGCATTCATATCGGGCAACTTTCAATTTTCTTGTGAGTTAAGTTGCGTTCAAAGGGGTTAACTGTATATATTGGTTCAGTGAATTAAATGATCGCCAGTCTCCATGGAACCTAATAGCATGAGAGTTACCCTGTTCTATTAATAAGGAACAGCTTTCCACGTGCTATATCATAGTGTGAGCGGGAGTTGCAGCCGAGGCACCAACAGTGAACGGCTTGTGAGAAAGGAGTGATCTTTAAAGGAGAACCATCGTTTGCGGTGTTACAGTAATGGGTCGACAACGAAGAAGAATCGATTGAAATGTTACAAGAAAGGACTGGAATCTGGGAATAATCGATTGGAATGTAACGACAGTGGATCAGAATCTGACAGCAATAGGTAGAAGCCTGATATCGATGGACAGGGCTTTATCCTTGTTGCTTGAGTCTATTACTGCAGACGATTTTTGGATAACACTTGCTGATCGGATCGATTGCACACTGAAGTTTATAGAATATTTTTACTATCCCATCCTGGCTATCGTAGGTGTCATTGGCGAGTTTCTGTATCCAACTTTCCATTGTATAATTTCTGTTCTAATTTATCACTCGCATTTACCTTTAACTTCACACCTGCTGTGTTTCATTTTTCACGGAACCATGCACTCCGCTGCAGTTACAGACGTCCAAAATTCATATCAGAAAAAACTGTTATCAAAATTCAAATTCACCGTAGATTCCCCTTGGACCTGTATTTGTCGCCGGTCAGACAGGACTCTCATTTTAATGATGCCATTCTTAGGTTTCTCGCCTCCCATTATTGGTCATTCAGTGGAGTTTCATCATTTTTCCCTCCAAATGCACAACCAATTGAATCCTGGAGTTATTTCTCCCCCTCCTCCTGGAAGTCTATTTTCTGTACTATAACATCCAAATCCACGGAGGCTCACATGATGGACCGGGGTCCAATCCAGATATTCCAAAACATACACGGAGATGGAGAGATGAGCGCCAATGTTGGAAGGGCGCGAGCTGCCGGCCACCAAATAATGCAGCGAGATAGTTTTCTGGACAGAAAATCATTATGCATCGGGGGCATTGAGCAAATGAACTGAAGTGAACCAAACAATTTGCCTTTATGGGCAGGGTTCATCCCCGGGTGTACCGAGCAATGCATTGATGTGAGCTGCACAGGTCCACTTGCTTGCTTCTGAATCAATTGTACAGAATATTGCAGTGTCATTGAATGTTGCCTAAATGTGATATCTGTCAGCCATTCCAGCAGCTTTGTGAAAGTTTCCTGTTGGAACTTGTTTTGTGCTTGTTCAGTCTTTAGTTGTTGAACTAAATTGTGTTCAGAAAGATTAATCTCCCCTTCCATTATAGAAATATAGAAACATAGAAAAACTACAGCACAATACAGGCCCTTCAGCCACAAAGTTGTGCCGAACATGTCCCTACCTTAGCGATTACTAGGCTGACCTATAACTCTCTATCTTACTAAGTTCCCTGTACTTATCTAAAAGTCTCTTAAAAGACACTATCGAGTCCGCCTCCACCAGTGTTTCCGGCAGCCAAATCCACGCACCCACCACCCTCTGAGTGAAACATTTACCCCTGACATCTCCTCTGTACCTACTCCCCAGCACCTTAAACCTGAGTCCTCTTGTGGCAACCATTTCAGCCTTGGGAAAAAAACCTCCGACTATGCACTCGATCAATACCTCTCAACATCTTATACACCTCTATTAGGTCACCCCTCATCCTTCGTCTCCCCAAGGAGCAAAGGCCAAGCTCATTCAAACTACCCTCATAAGGCATGCTACCCAACCCAGGCAACATCCTTGTACATCTCATCTGCACCCTCTCTATGACTTCCACATCCTTCCTGTAATGAGGCGACCAGAACTGAGCACAGTACTCCAAGTGTGGTCTGACCAGCGTCCTATATAGCTGCAACATTATCTCACGACTCCCAAACTCAATTCCTCGATTGATGAAGGCCAGTACACCATACACCTTCTTAAACACAGGCTCAACCTGCACAGCTGCTTTGAGCATCCTATGAACTCGGACCCCAAGATCCTTCTGATCTTTCACTCTGCCAAGAGTCCTACCATTAATATTATATTCCGCCATCCTCTTTGACCTGCCAAAATGAACCACCTCACACTTATCTTGGTTGAACTCCATCTGCCACTTCTCCGCCCAGTCTTGCATCCTATCACTGTCTCACTGCAACTTCTGACATCCCTCCACACTATCCACAACACCTCCAAACTTTGTGTCATCAGCAAACTTACCAACTCATCGCTCATCATCCAGGTCATTTATAAAAATCACAAAGAGTATGGGTCCCAGAATAGATCCCTGGGGCACTCCACTGGTGACCGACCTCCATGCAGAATATAACCCATCTATAACCACTCTTTGACTTCTGTGGGCAAGCCAGTTCTGGATCCACAAAGCAATGTCCCCTTGGATCCCATGCCCCCTCACTTTCTCAATAAGCCTTGCATGGGGCACCTTATCAAATGCCTTGCTGAAGTCCATATGTACTACATCTACTGCTCTTCCTTCATCAATGTGTTTCGTCACATCCTCAAAAAATTCAATCAGGCTCGTAAGGCATGATCTGCCTTTGACAAAGCCATGCTGACTATTCTTAATAACATTATACCTCTCCAAATGTTCATAAATCCTGCCTCTCAGGATCTTCTCCATCAACTTACCAACCACTGAGGTTAGACTCACTGGTCTGTAATTTCCAGGGCTATCTCTACTCCCTTTCTTGAATAAAGGAACAACATCCGCAATCCTCCAATCCTCTGGAATCTGTCCCGTCTTCATTGATGATGAAAAGATCATCGCCAGAGGCTCAGCAATCTCCTCCCTCGCCTCCCTCAGTAGCCTGGGGTACATCCCATCCGATCCCGGCGACTTATCTAACTTGATGCTTTTCAAAAGCTCCAACACATCGTCTTTCTTAACATCTACATGCTCAAGCTTTTTCAGTCCATTGCAAGTCTGCACTACAACCACCAAGATCCTTTTCCATAGTGAATACAGAAGCAAGGTATTCATTAAGTACCTCTGCTATTTCTTCCGGTTCCATACACACTTTCCCACAGTCACACGTGGTAGGTCCCATTCTTTCACGTCTTATCCTCTTGCTCTTCACATACTTGTAGAATGCCTTGGGGTTTTCCTTAATCCTGCCTGCCAAGGCCTTCTCATGACCCCTTCTCGCTCTCCTTATTTCCTTCTTAAGATCCTTCCCGTTAGCCGTGCACTCTTCAAGATCTCTAACATTACCTCGCTCCCTGAACCTTTTGTAAGCTTTCCTTTTCTTCTTGACTAGATTCATTAGAGCCTTTGTGCACCAAGGTTCCTGTAACCTACCATAACTTCTCTGTCTCATTGGAACGTAGCTATGCAGAACTCCAGACAAATATTCCCTGAAAATGTGTCACATTTCTTCCGTACATTTCCCTGATATAACCTCTTTCCAATTTAAGCCTCCAATTTCCTGCCTGATAGCCTTATAATTCCCCTTACTCCAATTAAACACTTTTATTAAAGTGTTATATTATTTTAATTTGGTACCATGGTGCAGGCTGTAAGATACGGGAGAAGTTTATTTACAGACACTGGCTGCCGTTTGTTTCCAGTGAATTAATGGCATTGCCCAAATGTTCTCTCCACTGTGACATTAGGTTGCTCTTTTTTCCGCTGCCAAAATTCAGTTTAAGAAAGCGACATTAGGATTGAATATATCAAGAGGACTGCCATCACCACAAGAGCAGAAATATACCCACTGCGCCAGGTGCTTCCTGTTAGTTCTGCAAAAACAGCAAAACATCGAATGACTGTTCAGAGTTTTTGCAGACTGCTTTTCATTCATTAAATATTATGAATTTTTCTCTCACTCCAAGTGCCGACCTTTTCTAAAATAAACAGCTGTATTTTAACAGCGAAAATACCAGCCCTCTCCTCGTAAAGTCTAACGTCGGGGGAATCTCAAAAATAAATATGAGAAAATGTGTTTGTGTGTTTTGCTGCTTCTCTCGAATAGTGCTATTGAGAGTTGTCGCTTCCTCAGACATGTAGCTCGTTGCGCAGTGAAGCTCTACAGCCATATATGGTATATTATTCCGCAACATTTCTCAGAAGCACGGCTGAAGCAGCTTGTCGCTCCACATGGGTAAACAGATAAAAAATACGCTACAATATTATTGATTCAGTGTTGCTGATGTTGCAGGGGAGGCAATGGCTTGGTGTTATTATAGTTAGATTATTCATCTAGAAATGCAGCAAATGTTCTGGCGACCTGGTTTCGGATCCGGCCACAGCACGAATCAACTCGACTTCAATAAAAACATCTGGAATTAAGAATCTACTGTTGATAATGAAACCATTATCGATGATGGGGAAAGGCGCATCTGCTTCACTAATGTCATTTGCGGAAGGAAATCTGCAGTCCTTAACTGGTCTGGTCAACTAGTGACTCCAGAGTCAGAGCAACGTCTTTGACTTTTAACTGTCCTTTGAAATGGTCTCGCAAGCCATTCAGTTCAAGGGCAACTGGAAATGCGTTGGAAATGCTGACCAGCCAGTGCCACCCATGCCCCACGAATGAATAAATTTAAAAAAACGAGGAACAGAGATTTGCTTGATGGGAAGGGACTTTTCGCAGAGGGATCAGTACACAGCGGTGCTAAACTTCAAGTGAGGGGCAGGAGATTTCAACATAGAAGCATGGGCAAGAGAAAGGGGGGAAAGGGATGAGAGAATTGATGAAAATCCCTCTGATTGATTATGAGGCATAAATTGTTATATAAACAAACAAATTACAGCACAAGAACAGGCCCTTTCACTCTCGAAGACGGTGTTGATCATGATGCCCTAACTAAAGTAAAAAGGATCTTTCTGCCCTTATTCTGTCCGTATCCCTCTATTCCGGCCCTATTCATGCACCCATCCAGATGCAACTTAAACGTGGCTAATGTGCCTGTGTCAAGCATCTCTTCAGGCAGCCCATTCCAGTCACCCAACACCCTCTGTAAAAAAAACTTTCCCCACACATCTCCCTTAAACGTTCCCCTCTCACCTTGATCCTGTGCCCCCTTGTGATTGACACTTGAATCTGTGAAAAATCCTCTGAAAATCCACCCTGTCTATGCCTCTCATCATTTTGTAAACCCCTATCAGATCTCCCCTCAGCCTCCGTCTTTCCAGTGTCAACAATCCTAGTTCATTCAATCTCTCCTCTTTGCGACCACCCTCGAGACCATGCAACATCACGGTGAACATTTTTTGCACCCTCTCCGAAACGTTCACCTCCTTCTGATAGTGTGGTGACCAGAACTGTACGCAATACTCCAAAAATGGCATAACCAAGGTTTTATGTACCCTCAACATGATCTCCCAAATCCTGTACTCAATGCTCCGGCTGATGAAGGCCAGCATCCCATGCGCTTTCTGAATCACCTTGACCACCTGTGTTGCCACTTTTATAGAATTGTGCACGCTCAGATCCCTCTCAATGTTAATGTCCCTACGTTTTCTGCCATTTGCAGTATAATTCATGCATAAATTTAATCCTCCAAAATGCATTACCTTGCATTTGTCCGGATGAAATTCCAGATGCTATTTCTGTGCCCAAGTCTCTAACTATATCCTGTTGTATCATTTGACAATACTCGACACTATCAGCAACTCCATCAATCTTTGTTGTCATCTATAAACTTACTAATCAGACTCCCCACATTTTCCTCCAGGCCATTTATATATACCATCAACAACAGAGGTCTCAGCACACGTCTCTGCAGAACACCGCCGGCTAAAGATCGCCATTCTGAAAAGCACCCTCAACCGCTACTCTCTGTCTTCCATAACCAAGCCAGTTCTGTTCACACCTTCCCAGCCCACCCCGAATCCAATGTGATCTTAGTTTAATACCAGTCTGCTATGTGGGACCTTGTCAAACACCTCACTAAAACCCATATAAACTACATCCGCAGCCCCTTCCTTATCTTCAAAAAATTAGAGCATTTATATTCATATTTGGCTGTAGGAAATTGGAACAATGGTTCATGCAGCTATGACGAGAGGCTAGATGGGCTTATTTTTCTTAGCGCCTGGAAGCCTGGAGGTGTACATCATAGAGGTGCAAATATTATGAGGTCTGTAAAGTCAGCAGTTCAAGTCGATGAGGTTGTAAAAAGGACACATGGAATGTTCTCCTTCATTGTAAGAGCTATAGAAAATGAAGGTATGGATATAACGTTGGAGTTGTATAAAACACTGGTGAGGCCACATTGGAGAATTAAGTGCAGTTCAAGTCAACATATTGCAGGAAGGACATAATTTCTTAGGAAAGAGTGCAAAGGAAGTTAGCAAGAATGTTGCCAAGACTAGGAAAGTGCAGCTACGAGGAGAGATTGGATTGGTTTGTGTTATTTTCCTGGCACCTCGGGCTTGAAAGGACAAGATGGGCCGAATGGTCTCTTTTGTGCAGTAACTTTTCTACAGTTCTATGGAAGATAAGTGCACATTGCCTTGGAAGGAGCGGCTAAGGGTCTGATAGTTAATGCAGGTTCCCCATCACTTACATAAGGAGGAGGCATTGTAATGTGAGTGGCTGTTCTTGTTGGTTCAAAAATGAGCCGAGCCAGTAATCATATCTTATTCCTCGTGAGAACCATCTCACCGATGCACTGCAAAGACAGCATCTTGCAATCCCATGATCACTCCCATCTAGAAGGGCTGTAGATACAAGGTAACAACTCCACCTGTAACGTCACCTCCAAGCCACTCACCATCCTGACTTGGAAATATATCTCCTTTCCTGATTATCGCTGGGCCAAAATCTTGGAACTCCCTTCTGAGAAAACACCATGTGTGTACCTACACTCAGAAATTGCAGTGGGTCAAAAAGGGAGCCCTTTTAAAATGCTTTAAATTGAGAGGAAGGGAGAGTTTATCAGCTGGTCGCATGATGCTGTACATGTCGGAGTTGGCGAAACTTGATATGTTACTGTGGATGCAAGTAACGTGTATTCAGAAGAAAATGAGCCCTTTTGTGCTTGGGAAGTGATTACAAGGAGTCAGTCCAGAGCTGTGTGCAATGGGATAAACACAGTAAGAAGGTTCACAACACCAGGTTAAAGTCCAACAGGTTTATTTGGTAGCACAAGCCACTAGCGTTCGGAGCACTTCTCCTTCATCAGGCAAGTGGGAGTTCTGTTCATAAACAGGGCATAGATTCTGTGCCCAAGTCTCTAACTATATCCTGTTGTATCCTTTGACAATACGCGACAGTATCAGCAACTCCATCAATCTTCATGTCATCCACAAACTTACTAATCAGAACCCCACATTTTTTCCAGGCCATTTATATATACCATAAACAACAGAGGTCCTGGTACTAAACTAAGGTCACATTGGATTCGGGGTGGGCTGGCAAGATGTATACAGAACTGGTTTGATTAAGAATCTTTTTAGAAACTTGATACAGAAGACAGAGCGTAGGGGTTGAGGGTGCTTTTCAGAATGGAGATCTGTAGCTGGTGGTGTTCTGCAGAGACCAGGACATAATTTATGCCCTGTTTGTGAACAGAACTCCCACTTACCGAATGAAGGAGCAGCGCTCCGAAAGCTTGTGGCTTGTGCTACCAAATAAACCTGTTCGTCTTTAACCTGGTGTTGTGAGACCTGTTACTTTGTTTACCCCAGTCCAACGCCGGCATCTCCACATCTTGGAATGGGATAGTCAGAGTTGTGAGCCATTCCAGCCAAGTCGGTGGTGGACTAGTAATTGAGAATAAGGAAGGCCGATCTAAAACATTGAGGGAAAAGCTGGCATTGGCATAACTGAGGTGACAGAAATGGTGAATCCGAAAAAGTGGAATGAAGTTCTGAGAAGACTCAGGATGGGAAGGTCAAAGTCACTGTAGAAATTCAACCTCTTGAGGATAATTGGTTGAGAATTTGTCAGCAGAAATGGACCCACACTTGCCACTTTTCCTCGAATTCATTGTTCAATTCTGCCAAATGTTTTGTCCCTCTCGCGCCAGGTCTGGGTGATGCCATCAACGCGTACATCTCCACCTCCCCTTCTCTTTCGTCATTTCAGGGGACAGTTACCTCCAGGACAACGGTGTCAATCTTATATGACCAAGAATATTGGCTCCAATTTCCAGATGAGGATCTTCGAGAAGAGGTTTGTGTACTGGGTGAATAACCGAACACTCCCTAAAAATCCAGATTAATGCTGAAGAAAACAAATTACATTGTTTTCCTGAGCAATGGTTCATTTTCTAAGAGATAAATACTCACTGTTCTGAGCTCCAAGATGACGTAGAATGAGTGTTATCTGGCTGCTTGCTAGAGACACTGTTCCCATTCTGTAAGTAGATATTTTAAATACCCCTGCCATTCTTCACTGAGATAGTATCCATATTCCTCAGTCTGGCTCACTTAGTATCACTGATCTGAAATAGAGGAGGACTCATAGAATTGTTCAATCATCAGAGGAAAAAAAAATAACGAGAAACATAATATTGTCAAAACTCTCGAAAATATTCTTCTGACGCATTTCCTGTTAGGACCCAATGTCGTTTCTTAAGGACATTTCAGTTAATTTCACGTTGAATTCTTCAGGCAAGCTTTATCGCTTTCTTTAACGACATTTGGTATTCGAAACAAACAAAAAGCAAAGAACAGTACAGCACAGGAACAGGCCTTTCGGCCCACCAAGCCTGTGCCTACACATGACGCCTTTCGAAACAAAATATCTTTTATCTCTATTTCGTCCATGTCCTTCTGTTCCCTGTCTAATCATGTTTTCCGTTGAGGACATTTCAATCTGTGAAAGTAAATACTGTAATGTATAATTTGTTTTGATTTTTCTTTCACATGTATAAAGAGATTCAAAAGCCTATACTGATACAAGCCTTGATTATGGAACATTTCAGTGCCAATGATGTAAATGTATCTGAAATGAGTGACCCATATATGACAAATATAATTCTTGCTTATTATTTTAATTATTAAATCAAAGTATAAGCTGCCTGCATGACATCTGTTCCTTTAATGTATTCCAAGATTCCGAATGGCACAGTCTTAAATATTGCAAGGCATTTAATATTGATTACAATGACTTAATGGGCTTTATTCAGCAGCTCATGACAAATTCATGCTCGTCACTACATTGAAAAGTTGGAACCGGATGTCAGGAAGATGTAAATTCGAGGAAATGCACCCAGAAACAATTTGGTAGCAATGCGTGGGCTTCGGTTCCACAGGGAAGCCCAATAGTTGAGATGCAGTCATTAGTTAAAGGGACTTCGATATTCAGGGAGCCGAAATCAATTTCTGAAACTACAGTTGGGGACTTATTGTGCGTTGGTTCCCAGTGCAAAGAATATTAGGCTGGAGGAGACGACTGCGGGAATGTCTTATGAAGAGAGATTGGCCATTCTGTACCTGTATTCTTTCGAGTATCGTAGAATAAGAAGTGATCTCATAGAATCCTATGAAATACTGAAAGGAATAGAAAGAGTAAATTCAGATTAAATGTTTCCCATGTTTGGCGAATTGAGAACCAGGGTACATAATTTTAGAAAAAGAGGGAAGTCACTTAGGACAGAGATAAGGAGACATTTCTTTACACAAAGAGTTGTGAATATTTTGAATTCTCTATCCCCGAGGGCTGTGGAAGCTGCAACTTTGCGAATATTTCAAACTGGGATTGGTAGATTCCAGGCTAAAATTAACTTAAAGGGTCATCAGGATGCTGTGGAGTAAAATGTATTGAAATATACAACCAGCTACGATGATATTGAATGGCGGAGCAGTCTCGACGGGCTGAATGGCCTACTCTTGTTCCTAAGTTACTGTATTGAAAACAATGTGGTACAGAGGGAAAGGATTCAGTTTACCCTGGCGGAATTTCATGAGATAGGAGATAGATGAAATAAGGTGATCGCCTCGGGAAGTGGTGAAAGAGCGATGACTTCAGTTTGTTGACACACTGTGACATGATCCGGAGTAAAATCATAGAAATATAGAAACGATGCGGCACAGAAGGGGACCATTCGGCCCCATCTTGTCATGCCGACTCAAAGACACCCAGGTATCCTTTCTAATTTCTTTTTTGCTACTCGCAGCCCACCACCCTTCAACTTCCAGAATGGAAGTGAAAAATCCAGGTACATTTTAAACGAGTTTATGGTCTCTGCCTTCATCACCAACTCAGGCAGTGAATTCCAGACACTCAGTACACTTCGCAAGAAAATATATTTCCTCATTTCCCCCCTAATCCTATTGCCACTTCGCTTGAATCTGTGACCAGGGGCTTTTGAACTCTATGCCAATGGACTCAGGTTTCTCCTAGCTATTCTATCTCTACCCCTCACAATTTTATATATCTCAATCGTTTCCCACCTCAGCCCAATCTGTTCCAAGAAAAACATCTCCAAACTCTCCAATGTCTCCTCATAGCAACAATTATTCAGCCCTGGCAACATTCTGGTCAATATTGTTCTTAATCTCTACAGAGCAAATACGTAGTTCCTGTAAAGTGGTGACCATAACTGGACACACTCTCCAATTCTGGCTTTACGACTGTCTTATACAGATCCAAAATTATATCCCTACTGTTCTATTTTATACCTCTACCAATGAAGAGGAACATTCCATATGCCTTCTTTACAACATTATCTACAACAGAAACCTTCATGGACCTGTGCACTTGTACACCAAGATCTATCACTTCATTGATCCATCTCAATATATTCCTGTGTATTGTGTATTCGTGTTTCCTGTTTAATCGGCCTAAAATGCATTACCTCACACATATCAAAGCCGAATTCCATCTGTCACTTTCCTGCCGACTCCACTGATCCATCCATATTATTTTGGTGTTTTCAGCTTTCCTCTACACAATCTACTACACGGCCAGTTTCGTGTCGTCTGAAAAGATCCCAAATACCGACACCACGTTCAAATCAAAATCATTAATATCTAAAAGGGAGAGCTGGATTCACACCACCGAGATAGAGATTACACCTGAACAGGAAAACACGTTGGAATGGAATTTAACAAATGTTCTGAGAGATACAGCGTTTGGACACTAGGACCCAGCAACAGAGAGATTAAACAAAAGCAACACAAAGAATGGTGCTGTAAGAGAAGCAAGCGACTGTTAAATGACATGGTACGAAATGAAGAACATTACAATTATGATAGGAGAGTTATAAATAAAGTTTTCACACGGATCTCAGAGGAGAAAAGTTTAAGATATCTACCCTGCACACTGACAGTAATGGGAGCTGAAAGTGTATCTGTGCAACTTTCAAACGGATAGAGAAAAGAGAAGAGCGAAATGGGAAAGTGTTGATCCGGGAGCTTATTGGAATTCTACCGAGGACCGAAAGCCAGAAGATTGAATGCCAAAACTGATGGTGTTTTCAGAATATGAGATGTTCACTTCCTCAGTATTTCATACAAAATCCCATTTGGTAAGCAACAGTTTACTGAGTTCGAAATTTATTAAAAATTCAATTTCGATACGAAAGATGAATGAAACAATGTATAATCGAGTTTCAGGGAATTAGATAAGACATATGGAGGGTATTTTACAGGAAGTGTATCTAGAAATCAAGGGATAATTAGGTTGATCGCAACTATAGTGGAGAAAAAGGAAAGTGAAAGGTGAAAACAATCAACAGGACGAGAGACGTTTCCAATGATTGCAAAAGGGTTGGTGAACACTGGGAGGCTTTGAAGGCAGAGGCATTCTGTTCCGATGCAACTGCGGGGGGATAAAAAGCATCTCTGACCACAATGTTTCATGATATCCTTGATATTACATAATTGCCAGCGAACTGAATGGAGGTTTACACATTTTGCACCGCTGTATGAAAGAGGAAAGACAGGATAATACTCGTAACGTCATTGATGGCTGGAAGAACCACTACCGGCCCTCATCAGGCCTCACTATTCATCTTCCTATTATATGCAAACCACATAGATTTTGGTATAAAAGGCACAGTGGCGATATTTGGTGTTGATACTAAACTTCACAACATAGCAAATCGGGACCGTGTCAACAGTGGAATTCAGGATGATGTGGAAACACAGGTGAAATAGACAGAGACCTGGCAGATTCAGCATAATTGTGATGATGCGAAAAGCAATGCAAACTGCGCAAAATCAATGAAGTGGCAATATAATGTATATGGCGCTACTTTGAGAGGATGAAAGGAAAGGGAGACCTGAGGCGTCTGATAGGAGTGATGGTTAAATATTTAAAATTAATTGAAAATGATGGAGCAGTATGATCACGTGATTATTTAGAATCATAGAATCTCTACATTGCAGAAGGAGGCCATTTGCTCCATCGAGTCTGCACCAACAACTATCCCACCCAGACCCGATCCTCGTAACCCCATATATTTATGCCTGTTAATTCCCCTGACACGTGCGGTCACTTTACCGTGGCCTATCAATCAAACCCGCAAATATCTGGACTGCAGGAGGAAACCGGAGCACACAGAGGAAATTTGGGTTTGTACATATGGGTTTCGAATACAAATTAAAAAAAAACATTTTTCCCAACCATTAAAATTCAATATTTATGGTCCAGCCAGAGTACTGTGTACAAGTTAGGGCACTGTACTATCAGAAGAATGTCAAGGCCTTGAATAGATACAGTGGATGCCTCACAGTCCACTGTTATAGTTGAGAAATATCAACAATGCAGGCACATTGGAGGAGCATATTTTTTCAAGTTGGATCAGACATGCGCAGGGGCATCTTAACAGATCAGTCAAATTTGCTGGAGGTTCTGAGAGAGCAAGAAGGGAAAATAACTTCCTCACACATCGGGCTGATTAACCAGCATTCGTAGATTTAGCATTGTTTGCTAAATGAGCTTGAGGGTTAAGGAGGAGTTCTGGTTCACTTAGAGATCTGTGAAGATGTTGAACGATCATTAAGTCACATTTTGGAAGAATGTTTTAAGGGAAATTGGACATGAACTTGAAGTAATCTGATATGCACTGTACTGAAAAGCTGCTTATATGAGAATAATTCAACAGGCCTTGCAAAGAAACAACCCAATGACATCCCCCCTGTTCTTGGATGATTATATGAACTGAATACCAGATGGGTGACTCATTTCCATTTCAGACTGTTGAATGTCACTGGCCCCGTCGGTGGGATGGGGGTGCTGGTGGGGAAGCTGAGTCGAGCATATCTATTGAGGGACATGTCACGTGGGATTGGTGTGTGGAACAAACCGCAGTTCTGTGTTCCCGCCCATAATCTACTGATGTGGCTGTCGGAAACACACGGCCATGTACAAATTGCTGCAAAGCATTAACTCCTACAGCATATTGGTGGTTCGCAAAGTGTCCAGGAGGCCGTCCAATATCGGCGAACATCACTTGATTCATGTTCAGATCATACCACGCTATTTGGCAGCCAGAATGATGTTTAGACCTCTCCTCACGGTGACCCTATTGCTAATTTTGAACTGTGAGTTTCTGGAGATATTTCTTTATTTGATGATTATTACTGAAATCGGCACATTATTGTTTTGATTACTCCAGTATTTACTCCAGAACCTATTGAAGTGATGTAGAAAGCAAATGAGGATTTGTTTCGTTGTCTGGAATTGAATGAAGTAACAGAAATTGTTTCAACCGTGGTTCTTGGGCAGAGTTGAAAATCTGATGGGAGTATTAATACTATCCAGATTTGGCGCACCATCGCTCTTGTGCACCAGTTGCAGCGGTGCCGCTGGTCAATTTACACAAAATGATTTACTTTATTTCAGTTTGTCATTCCTTGGGTCCATTAAATTAATGGTTAATTTAATTTGCAGAATTTCAACTGATTCATAACCCGGAATATTAGTTCATTTTTAAATTTAATTTGTTGGAATGGGGGAAAAATTGTCCATTCATTGTGTATCCATGTTCACCTCCTCCCAGCTCCTCCACCCCGACCCCCATACCTGTATGTATAGCGCGGCTCACAACACCTGAGTCCAGGCCAAACTTCGAAAGAGACACATTTTTGAATTATAATCCATGCTATAATGTAGGAAGCACGCAGATCATGGCGACAAATTGCGGTCTTTCTTGGGAATCACTCGCTTGACAGTGGAGTGTTGGAAGAACACCCCATCCGAGAAATATAAGCTCAGGCAGAGCTGCATGCTCTGCACTGAGCTGTCAGCCGAGCTACTGTGCTTACGTGTATTAACAGGAGAATGACACCAGTGTCCCTGAACCACAAGTGTTATATAGAACCATAGCACCTAACCTGCACATCTGTGGACATTAAGGGACAATTTAGGATCGCCAATCCACCTAACCCGCACATCCTTGAACTGTGGGAGGCAACTGGAGCAACGGGAAAAAACCCCGGGGAATGTTCAAACATTAACAGCAAAATGGGCTACTATTTAAATGGTAAAAAGAATTGCAATATGCTGCTGTGCAGAGGGACCTGGGTGTCCTTGTGCAAGAATTACAAAAAAGTTGTTTCGCAGTTGCAGCAGATAATTAAGAAGGCAAATGGAATGTTGTCCTTCATTGTTGGAGGGATGGAGTTTAAACACAGCGAGGTTATGTTGCAGCTGTATAAGGTGCTGGCGAGGCCACACCCGGAGTACTGTGCACAGTTTTGGTCTCGTTACTTGAGAAAGGATATACTGGCACTGGAGGGGTGCACAGGAGATTCACTATGTTGATTCCGGATTTGAAAGGGTTTGCTTATGAGAAGAGGCTGAGTGAACTGGGATTATACTCATTGGAATTCAGAAGAATTAGTGGAGATCTCGTATAAACATATAAGATTATGATGGGAATACATAACATAGAAACAGGGAAGTTGTTTCCACTGGCAGTTGAAACTAGAACTAGGGGGCATCGTCTCAAAGTAAGGGTGAGCATATTTAGGACTGAGTTGGGAAGGAACTTCTTCACAAAAAAGGTTGTGAATCTGTGGAATTCCCTGTCCTGTGAAGCAGCTGAGGTTACCTCATTGAAAGTTTTTAAGGGAAGGATAGATACGTTTTTGAACAATGAAGGAATTAAGGGCTATGGTGAGCGGGGAGGTAAGTGAAGCTCAGTCCAAGAAAAGATCAGCCATGTTCATATTGAGGGGCCAGATGGTCTACTCCTGCTCCTAGTTCTTATGTTCTTAAAACAAAAAATGCTGGGAAATCTCAGCAGGGCTGATAGTATCTTTGGAAAGAGAATAGGGCTAACTTTTCAAATCTGAATGACCAGAAGTACTGTGACGTCTCTGTTAGCTGAGAGTTTTTCAGATTCTGGATGCAGGTTAAATCAAGGATTGTCGAAGAACAATCAAACCAATATCGACTGCCGACTGATCCCAAACACATAATTTTCTGTCAAAGAATTATCCGTTCAAGTGTTCTCTGTACTTCATGAAACTTAGCATATTTTATGTCGTTTGTTTTAGAGATAGAAAGCGGTATAAAATGGTATTGAGCTAGATATGGAACTTTTTCGACGGTCTTTTATATTCATGCAATTATTATCCAGCTATCGCTTCAGATGATGCTGTGATTGAAATTTCCAAAATCTCAAAAAGAATTACTTATTTCTTGTTGCTTTTGATATTCCGCATTTGGTCATTTCATATTACTTAAAATACATTATTCACAAATTTACAAATAAAATGCCTTGAGTTAACTTAAGTTTTTCCAGTCACATTCCATATTGTCCAGATACATTTACATTGTGTGTTGAACGAGATATGGAAACTTCTTCCCGGTTATCCTTCCACAGCTCGACATGTCTTTCAACATTTCAGCGATATCTCGATTCAGTTCCACACAATTTGCAAAATATAATATGTATGAATCTTTACCTCGAAGAAAGTTATATGAGAGGAAAATGTCTGCCATTTTTATATGGTAGTTTGTGCATTTAGTGAACTACCTTGCCCCGAATATTAATCAATTGTGGAAAAGTACAAATATGTGACATATATAAATATAATTCTCTTTGAGTTGCATTTAGTACAGCCCACAATTTGAGACTACTCCTTTACTGTAAAATATCTGTGCTAGAGTTGCCTGTTTGAATTCACTCAGTGGTAAGTGTAGCTTTGAAATGTGTTGTAAACACGCTGTTTTAACTCTAACCCAAAATGCGATAACCTCGGAGTGAGGACTTCGAGAAGGTTCAACCTCAACATTCTTCTTAGAATTTCGTTTTACAATCGCCATAGATGATCAAATAAGCAAACTGCTGCGGCATGTGCTTCCATTTTAATTTTAATCTATCTTTAGCGTCTGGTAAACTAGATTGGGTTTAATCACATATGATCAGATTGTTCCGAAAACAAGTTTTTTTTCTGCTGAAAGAATATTTTTAGTTTGCTGAAAAACTTTAATGGATTTTACAATCAAATAATTCGAAATATCTTTTCAATGTGAATACTACCAATTGCATATAACATTGGCTTATCACAGGAGCGATCAAAGTTACATTGTAAAGAAAACAATTTTCTAAATCAATAGTGTCGTTGATAAATTGGGATGTTTATGATTTCAAATTGGATTTAAAAAATTGAGTTTCCGATTGCCTAATTTGAGGTGATTTTACTTGCCTTTATAATAATATTAATGTTGGAGTAAGAAGCAGCAATGGTAAGTATAACATTTGAACTAAGTTGGTAATTGATAATACGACACCAAGCACAAAATCACGACAGTTGCGCCTCAATTGATTGAAGGCTTTCGAAAGCAGTGTGCAAGCAACTGGCTGAGTGGAATGATACGAGAAAGGATACCATGAGCACAACTTCGACTCAGCTGAAATTTACCTTGGTTATCACTAGAAAAGGAGAGTAGGAACCGATGGATTAATCTACGAACAAATAACGGTGATTTATTAAAGTATAAACAAATAAGTGCATTTCAAAGTTTACCAAAACAACAATGAAAAGGGGGTTAGAAATTATGAACACACTTTTGGTAGGCTACAATATCTGTAGGAAAACACTAACACGTAAAACAGGAAAATGACTGAACATTTACCTGAGCTACGAATAGAAATTGTAGCTCAAATGGCGAATGTCAGAGATTCGTTGTAAATTATTGATTTTCATTTTAAAACATGATCAGCTGAACATATTGGACAACCCTGTTTAGCTACATGAAGTGGAGATTTTTGTTATTCAATGAAGCACTGAATCGACTGAGAATGCATAAAGACTCATTGATACAGTGCAGAAGGCCATTTGACCTATCGTGTCTGAACTGGCTCTGCAAACGAGTGTCATGAATTAGTATCATTCCCCTGTCTTTCCCCCAGACCATGCACATTGTTTCTACTCAACTATTCAACAAATGCACTTTTGAATCTCTTGATTTAACGTGCCACCACCACACTTTCGGGTTTTGCATTCCAGACCCGAGCCACTCGGTTTGTGCAAGAGTTTTGTTTTCTCAGGTCACGTTTGATTCTTTTCCAAACCACTATATATCTGTACTATTTCATTCCTGACCCTTTTACAAACAGGAGGACTGTCTCCCCATCTACTCTGTCCTGCTCCTTCATGATTTGAACATCTCTATCAAATATCCTTTTAGCCTTCTCCTCATCAAGAAGAACAGTCCCAACTTCTCCAATCTATCCGACTGAAACGGGAAATACAACAGCGACTGTAAGGTGATGTGCTGAAATAATATCAGTAATATAACACTTTATGCAAGTATTGAATGGATTGGAGATGTCCCTGCAATTCCTACAGAACTGTGGAATTTGTGAATTTTGTTGAAAAAATATTGAAACATTGTTCCTTCTGGTCTTGCATTGTGCTACAAGAATGCATGATCTTTAAATTGTGCTAACTATTAGCAAAGGGATTTGGCACGAAGTACTGAGGCTCTTGAAGGCAAGGCAGTCACTCACTATTCACAATGGAGAACCCAGGGCAGAATGACACCAGTCGCTGGAAAACTGGGAATAGCACCAACAGCAGAGGAGAAGAGTCGGTGGCCCAGCTTTCGATGGTATCTAACCAGCGTACAGGTATGAGGCAATTATATGTGTAAAATGCATTATTATCAGACAGTTTAGAAGCTCGCCCACAAACTAGAAATAAAACAGTAAGGCTTATCCATCAAATTTGGCTTTATGACAGAAGCCTGAGTGGTCGTAGAGGATTGTCTTTTGCAAACTGGAGGCCTATGACTTGCGGTGTGCCTCAGGGATCGGTGCTGGGTGCACTGCTATTTGTCATTTATATTAATGATTTGGATGAGATTTTAGAAGGCATGGTTTGTAAGTTTGCAGATGACACCAAGATTGGTGCCGTAGTGGACAGTGAAGAAGGTTATCTAGGACTGCAACGGCATCTTGGGCAATTGGGCCAGTGGGCTGGTGCATGGCAGATGGAGTTTAATCTAGATCAATGCGAGGTGATGCATTTTGGTAGATCGAACCAAGGCAGGGCTTACTCAATTAATAGTAGGGCATTGGGGAGAGTTATAGAACAAAGAGATCGAGGGGTACATGTTCATTGCTCCTTGAAAGTGGAGTCACAGAGTGGTTAGGGAAGCATTCGGCATGCTTGGTTTCATCGGTCAGAACAGTGAATGCAGGAGTTGTGACATCTTCTTGAAGTTGTACAAGATATTGGTAAGGCCGCAGTTCTGGTCACCGTATTATAGAAAGGATGTTATTAAACTAGAAAGAGTGCAGAAAATATTTACTAGGTTGCTACAAGGACCTGATGGTTTGAGTTAAAGGGAGAGGTTGGATCAACTGGAACTTTTTTCCCTGAAGTGTAGGAGGTTGAGAGGTGATCTTATAGAGGTCTATAAAGTAATGAGTGGCAGAGATCAGCTGGATCGTCAATATATTTCCCAAAGGTAGGGAAGTCTAAAACTAGAGGGCATAGTTTTAAGATGGGAGGGGAAAGATACAAATGGGTCCAGAGCGGCATTTGTTCACACAGAGGGTGGTGAATGTCTGCAACAAGCTGCCAGAATTTGTAGTAGAGGGTGATACAATTTTGTCTTTTAAAAAGCATTTAGACAGTTACATGGGTATGATGGGTATAGAGGGATATGGGCCAAACGCGGGCAATTGGGACTAGCTTCCGTTCTTTTTTTAAAAAAAGCGGCATTGGACAAGTTGGGCCGAAGGGCCTGTTTCCATACTTTAAACCTCTATGACTCGATGGCTCCATGAAAAAAAAGATCATTATTGATCGAACGTCATGATTCGAAATCTCACGGGACACAACACTGAGAACTGGTTCCAAGATGCATAGTAAGAAGTCTCACAACACCAGGTTAAAGTCCAACAGGTTTATTTGGGAGCAAATACCAGAAGCTTTCGGAGAGTGCTGCTCCTTCGTCAGATGGAGTGGTTATCTGTTCTCCAACAGTGCTCCACATCCAAGATGCATGGCAGAGAATAAACCGATTAAGCAACAGTGAGCTCTGAGTAAGTAGCCAGAAGCTATCAAGCAAATTTGCTGTTTTTGAGGACGGTTGAGGTTACATGAGTGCAAGAAAATCCCAAATCTCTTTCTAGAAAAAAGTCCACGCTTCAGAAAGTCCAACGAAATAAAAAGGGGCGAACAGTCATCATGCATCCGTCAAATTCTTAACTTAATTTCAAACATACTTCGCTTCCCAGATTGATTTGGGAACAGACCGCAGACATTCACTAATTCACTGAGAATATGATTATCCTTAACGTTGGTGCGGGGTGGGGGGGGGGGGGGGGGGTGGGGACGGTGGTAAATTTGGATTTGGCAACAGTCTATTTTCGCTGAAATGAAAATGATTTATAAGGGATCAGGTTGTTTCGAATAACTCTCCAATAAATCACGCCAGAATCTACAGACTTAACCGGCCGACAAGAATGGGAACATCAAATCGTGATTTCAGAATGTTTATTAGCCACTTAAATGTAACAAGTCAGAAATATATGAAGAAAATAATCAATTAACAATAATTAACAATAACTAACCATGAGAGGAATCACCCAATCTTCAGTAATTTAACATGCTTCTCAACAACCTCCTTGCTTGAGCAGACCAAGAGGTAACGGGTAGTCTCTAAAACGTGAGTAACATGTTGACAAAAAAAGCTTATCAATACCATTATTTTATAACTTATAGATTTTTTTATGTTAAACTGAGCCAATTTTTCGAAAAAAGGTAATTGTTCTACAATTCGCCAATGATGAAATAAGAGCTAGTCTACTGCTTTCAATTTATTATGCATGATGCAACCTTAAGACAATGGATTTTCTTCAGCTGTTTTGCTTATCTTGAGTTACCGTACATGTCAAACAGTAGTCGGCTCAAGTAAATGCTGTCATTTTGCAATTGAGACAACCTCAATGAAGCCCTATTCATTTATTTAGTCAAGGTTTCCTAAGTTTTCTAAGTTCATGTCCCATTGTTTAAGAAGGGGAACAGAGACTTCCCCGGGAATTATAGACCGGTGAGTCTCACTTCTGTTGTCGGCAAGATGTTGGAAAAAATTATAAGGGATAGGATTTATAGTTATTTGGAGAGTAATGAATTGATAGGTGATAGTCAGCATGGTTTTGTGGCAGGTAGGTCGTGCCTTACTAACCTTATTGAGTTTTTTGAGAAAGTGACCAAGGAGGTGGATGGGGGCAAGGCAGTGGACGTGGTATATATGGATTTTAGTAAGGCGTTTGATAAGGTTCACCATGGTAGGCTTCTGCAGAAAATGCAGATGTATGGGATTGGGGGTGATCTAGGAAATTGGATCAGGAATTGGCTAGCGGATAGGAAACAGAGGGTGGTGGTTGATAGTAAATATTCATCATGGAGTGCGGTTACAAGTGGTGTACCTCAGGGATCTGTTTTGGGGCCACTGCTGTTTGTAATATTTATTAATGATCTGGATGAGGGTATAGTTGGGTGGATTAGCAAATTTGCTGATGACACCAAAGTCGGTGGTGTGGTAGACAGTGAGGAAGGGTGTCGTAGTTTGCAGGAAGACTTAGACAGGTTGCAAAGTTGGGCCGAGAGGTGGCGGATGGAGTTTAATGCGGAGAAGTGTGAGGTAATTCACTTTGGTAGGAATAACAGATGTGTTGAGTATAGGGCTAACGGGAGGACTTTGAATAGTGTGGAGGAGCAGAGGGATCTAGGTGTATGTGTGCATAGATCCCTGAAAGTTGGGAATCAAGTAGATAAGGTTGTTAAGAAGGCATATGGTGTCTTGGCGTTTATTGGTAGGGGGATTGAATTTAGGAGTCGTAGCGTTATGTTGCAACTGTACACAACTCTGGTGCGGCCGCACTTGGAGTACTGTGTGCAGTTCTGGTCCCCACATTACAGGAAGGATGTGGAGGCTTTGGAGAGGGTGCAGAGGAGGTTTACCAGGATGTTGCCTGGTATGGAGGGGAGATCCTATGAGGAGAGGCTGAGGGATTTGGGATTGTTTTCGCTGGAAAGGCGGCGGCTAAGAGGGGATCTTATTGAAACATATAAGATGATTAGAGGTTTAGATAGGGTGGATAGTGATAGCCTTTTTCCTCTGATGGAGAAATCCAGCACGAGGGGGCATGGCTTTAAATTGAGGGGGGGTAGTTATAGAACCGATGTCAGGGGTAGGTTCTTTACCCAGAGGGTGGTGAGGGATTGGAATGCCCTGCCAGCATCAGTTGTAAATGC
Source organism: Mustelus asterias (assembly GCF_964213995.1). Taxonomy (NCBI): domain Eukaryota; kingdom Metazoa; phylum Chordata; class Chondrichthyes; order Carcharhiniformes; family Triakidae; genus Mustelus; species Mustelus asterias. The sequence continues at coordinate 26,266 of NW_027591214.1, read as the reverse complement.
GCCTAGTTTGGGGGCGTTTAAGAGATCCGTAGATAGGTTCATGGACGAAAAGAAATTGGTTTAGGTTGGAGGGTCACAGTTTTTTTTTTAACTGGTCGGTGCAACATCGTGGGCCGAAGGGCCTGTTCTGCGCTGTAATGTTCTATGTTCTATGTTCTATGTCATCTTTCCAGAATGCCTGGGAACTGACCCATTTGCAATTCTCCTAACTTAATACTATTGTCCGAAAAATCAAGTGGAAAATATTCATGAATATGAAACATTAAAATCTTTTGTATTGCGAGTTATGTTACAACCCTTAGAGTACAGACATTAAGTACTGCTTATTGTGTAATGTCTCACAGTTAAGGCTCTCCATGTAACTGGCTGGTCACCAATAATGCTGCAACTTGTTTAACTCTTGAAATGGCTTGTTATGTCAGCGTTAGTTCGGAAATAGTCATGGTTGTTGTGTGAAATAGCATATTGATTCAGGTTACTGAATAAGCGCCTTACAAAAATTATTGATTTTGATACTACGAAGAACAACTAAACTCGGTGAAACATATTCGGCGCAGTGTCAGTAGAATTTGGGGAACTATGGGAAATGAATTGGGACTAATTATACATAAATTTCAAGGATGCAAAATGGGCCGAATGGCATATTTTGGGCTATTTGAACCCAAGCCCATTTAATGAAAAATAACTTCAAAAAGCCTATTTTCAAGGCACCTTGACATGGTAAGTACATGGGACTCTGAATAAAAGCAGGAATGTGACGTCTTTAATGCTGTTTCAAAAGTGGAGAGGTTAAGGTGGAACAAAAAACAAATGTTTAACATATGCAATCCGTCCAAGATAATTGCATTGCAAAGATGCCATGGAAGAAAATGCATCGGTGGTGGAGATGTTAGTATTAAAGGGACAAATCATTGGTCCAAATTTGGTTTCAACAGCAGAATGAAGGTCAGTGTTGTTTGGAAGCAACATAGCATGTGTTAATAACCGAATAATGGTCAGTGTTGTATGAAAGCAAAACATGAGAGCAAGTATAACTGTCATGGGGAGAGGAAGGGCGTGGTGCGAAATGTCAGATTGAGTTAATAGTTATGACTACAGCAAATGCAAAATGCTTTCAATGCCGCAGATGCTGGAGAGACCACGGGTCTCTCCAGCATCTGCGGCATTGAAAGCATTTTCAATGCCTTGTATTTGTATTGTTGCTTTTTAACAGTGTAATTAATTCCATGCCGCAGCGATCAATAATTCTCAACATCTCTTTTCAGACAGACCAGGGAACAGCAGGGCTCCCAAATCAGGTAATCAGTTTCATTGTCTCTGCAACATCTCTGTTGCCCGTCTCATTAAATCTGAAGGCTGGGTACTAACCGTCGAACAATTTTAAACTGGTAACGTTAGAGGTGTACTGTGTAAACCAGAACCTTTCGTAGAAACCTTTATTTGCAACTGTGACTGCTGCTGTGTTCAAATGTACAAAATGTTCAAGGGTCCCTTAAAAGCAGAATTTGAACAATGCGCAACAATTTGTCCCCAAATGGACTCCCTTGTCTCCTCAAGAATCAACACTGACATCCAGATCACATAATAATCGTGCATACATTATATATTGGCTGCGGCGGACTGAAGGGCAATTTTGTCCCAAAAGACTGCGACTGCAACACATCGTCTTTGACAAACGGGTGCTGAGCCTGATGGAGAGATGGTCATCTCTTCGCCGACAATCTCCCAACCCAAGGGGATGAGCTCAGAGCGTGGATCGATGCCTGGAAGTATGATGAGGTGGCCATTACGGAGACTTCGATGTCTTAGGGACAGGACTGGATACTCTAGGTGCCGGGATTCAGATGTTTCAGGAAGGACAGGGAGGGAGGCAAGAGAGGGGGTGGAGTGGCACTGCTGATCAGGGATAGTGTCACAGCTGCAGAGAAGGTGTATGCTGTGGAGGGATTGTCCACCGAGTCTCTGTGGGTGGAAGTTCGGAGTGGGAAGGGGCCGGTCACTTTGCTGGGAGTTTTCTATAAGCCGCCCAGTAGTAACAGGGAGTTGGAGGAACAGATAGGGAAACAGATCCTGGAGAGATGCAGTAATAGCAGAGTTGTTGTGATGGGAGACTTTAATTTCCCAAACATAGATTGGAATATCCGGAGGGTAAGGGGATTGGATGGGGAAGAGTTCGTTATGTGTGTTCAGGAGGGTTTCCTGACATAGCATGTGGACAAGCCTACAAGAGGACAGGCTGTACTTGATCTGATACTGACCAATGAACCTGGACAGGTGTCAGATCTCTCAGTGGGAGAGCATCTTGGGGATAGCGATCGTAACTCTATCTCCTTTAGGTTTGCATTGGAAAAAGGGAGGATCAGGCAAGCTAGCAAAGTGTTTATATGTAGTAAGGGGAAATATGAAGACATTAGACAGCAAATTAGAGGAGTAAATTGTAAGGAGGCATTCTCGCGGAAATATGCTGAAGAGAGGTGGCAGTTTTTCAAGGAATGTCTGTCTAGAGGTCCACAGGACAACGTTCCGAGCAAACGGGGAGGTCTTGGTCGGTTAAAGGAACCGTGGTGCACGAAAGCTGTGCGGGACCTAGTCGAGAAGAAAAGGAAAGCGTACAAAAGGCTCAGAGAGCTTGGGCAAAGATAGGGATTGAGAAGAGTATGCGGCTTGTAGGAAGGGACTAAAGAAGGAAATCAGGAGAGCCAGAAGGGGTCACGAGAAGGCCCTGGCACGGAGGATTAAGGAGAACCCTAAGGCGTTCTATAAATATGTGAAGAGTAAAAGGATGAGACGTGAAGGAATAGGGCCTATAAAAGGTGAAGGTGGGAAAGTCTGTACGGAACCAGTAGAAATGGCAGAGGTGCTCAATGAGTATTTTGCCTCGGTTTTCACAGAGGAGAAGGATCTGGGTGGATGTACTGCGGGCGTGCGGTGGACTGAAAAGATTGAGTATGTGGACTTTAAGAAAGAGGTTGTGCTGGAACCTTTGAATGGCATCAAGATAGATAAGTCGTCGGTTCCGGATGGGATGTACCCCAGGTTACTGTGGGAGGCGAGGGAGGAGATTGCAGAGCAACTGGCGATGATATTTGCGTCGTCGATGGAGACGGGAGAGGTGCCAGAGGTTTGGAGGATTGCGAATGTGGTTCCTATTTTCAAGAAGGGGAATAGGGATAGCCCAGGTAATTACCGACCGGTGAGTCTAACCTCAGTGGTTGGTAAACGGATGGAGAAGATCCTGAGGGACAGGATGTATGAGCATTTAGAGAGGTTTAGTATGCTCAAGAACACTCAGCATGGCTTTGTCAAGGGCAGATCGTGCCTTACGAGCCTGGTGGAGTTCTTCGAAAATGTGACTAAACACATTGACGAAGGGAAGGCGGTAGATGTGGTTTATATAGATTTTAGCAAGACGTTCGATAAGGTCTGCTTTGCAAAGCTTCTAGAAAAAGTGAGGGGGCATGGGATCCAAGGGGCTGCTGCCCTGTGGATCCAGAACTGCCTTGCCCAACGGAGGCAGAGAGTGGGTATAGATGGGTCTTTTTCTAAATGGAGGTCGGTCAGCAGTGGTGTGCCCCAGGGATCTTTTATGGGACACTTGCTGTTTGTCATTTTCATAAATGACCTGGATGAGGAAGCGGAGGGATAGGTTGGTACGTTTGCTGACGACACAAAGGTTGGTGGGGTTGTGGATAGTCTGGAGGGATGTCCGAAGTTACAGAGGGACATAGATAGGATGCAAGACTGGGCGGAGAAGTGGCAGATGGACTTCAACCCAGATAAATGCGTCGTGGTCCATTTTGGCAGGACAAATGGGATGAAGGAGTACATTATAAAGGGAAAGACTCTTAGTACGGTAGAGGATGAGAAGGACCTTGGGTCCGGGTCCATAGGACTCTGAAATCGGCCGCGCAGGTGGAGGAGGTGGTTAAGAAGGCGTATGGTGTGCTGGCCTTTATCAATCGAGGGAGTGAGTTTCGGAGTCCGGGGATAATGATGCAGCTATATAAGACCCTCGTCAGACCCCACTTGGAGTACTGTGCTCAGTTCTGGTCGCCTCACTAAAGGAAGGATGTGGACAAGATTGAAAGGGTGCAGAGGAGATTTACAAGGATGTTGCCTGCATTGAGTGGCATGCCTTATGAGTATAGGCTGAGGGAGCTCGGTCTTATCTCCTTGGAGAGACAAAGGATGAGAGGAGACCTAATAGAGGTGTATAAGATGTTGAGAGGCATAGATCGGGTGGACTCTCAGAGGCTTTTTCCCAGAGTGGAAATGTCTACTACGAGAGGACACAGGTTTAAGGTGCTGGGGGGTAGGTACAGGGGAGATGTTAGAGGTAAGTTTTTCACACAGAGGGTGGTGGGCGAGTGGAATCGGCTGCCGTCAGGGGTGGTGGAGGCGAACTCAATCGAGTCTTTGAAGAGTCTCCTGGATGAGTACATGGAGCTTAATAGGATGGAGGATTATAGGTATTTCTAGAAGGTAGGGATGTGTCCGGTACAACTTGTGGGCCGAAGGGCCTGTTTGTGCTGTAGTTTTTCTATATTTCTATGTTTCTAACCTCTGGAAATGAAAAGATATTGGAGCCTGTCGCGACCTCGAACCTTTGGGGTTGCTGAGGATGAAAACCTCCCTCAGTCCCGGCCGACTTCTCTCTTCCATTTTTTCTTGAAGAGGTCGCGTTATCTTCGCCTGCTTTAATGTTTTATAAAACGTTGATAAGCCAACAGTTAGAGTATAGTGTGCGTTCTGGAATCCACATTATTGGAATATGCAGGTAGCAAAGAAAAGGATGCAAACGAAACTTACCAGGTTGCTGACGGCGCTGGAGAATTTTAGCTTTGAAAAGATTGGATCTACTTGAGTTGTTTTCCTTGGAACATAAGACAGCGAGGGGGTACATAATTGTGATGTATAAAATTATGAGGGGCGCAGATAGATTAGAGGTGAAGAATATTTTCCTTTAATGATTAATGGGCATAGTTTTAAGGAAAGGGGCAGGAGTTTTGGCGGGATGTGAGGAAAAAGTGCCTTCACCCACAGGGTGATGTGAGTCTGGAACTCACTGCCCAAATGATGGTGGGGACAGAGACCCTCATATTATTTAAAATGTAGTTAAATGTTCACCTGCGATGCCAAGGCGGACAACGCTATGGACAAAGTGCTGCAAAACGAATATCAAGCCAGAGGCTTGGTCCTCTGCTCTTTGCGATTTGTATTAATGACTTAGAGGAGGGGGCTGAAGGGTGGATCAATAAATTTGCTGATGACACCAAGATTGGTGGAGTAGTGGATGAGGTGGAGGGCTGTTGTAGGCTGCAAAGAGACATAGATAGGATGCAAAGCTGGGCTGAAAAATGGCAAATGGAGTTTAACCCTGATAAATGTGAGGTGATTCGTTTTGGTCGGACTAATTTAAATGTGGATTACAGGGTCAAAGGTAGGGTTCTGAAGACTGTGGAGGAACAGAGAGATCTTGGGGTCCATATCCAAAGATCTCTAAAGGTTGCCACTCAAGTGGATAGAGCTGTGAAGAAGGCCTATAGTGTGTTAGCTTTTATTAACAGGCGGTTGGAGTTTAAGAGCCGTGGGGTTATGCTGCAACTGTACAGGACCTTGGTGAGACCACATTTGGAATATTGTGTGCAGTTCTGGTCACCTCACTATCAGAAGGATGTGGAAGCGCTGGAAAGAGTGCAGAGGAGATTTACCAGGATGCTGCCTAGTTTGGAGGGTAGGTCTTATGAGGAAAGGTTGCGGGAGCTAGGGCTGTTCTCTCTGGAGCGGAGAAGGCTGAGGGGAGACTTAATAGAGGTTTATAAAATGATGAAGGGGATAGATAGAGTGAACGTTCACAGACTATTTCCTCGGGTGGATGGAGCTATTACAAAGGGGCATAACTATAGGGTTCGTGGTGGGAGATATAGGAAGGATATCAGAGGTAGGTTCATTATGCAGAGAGTGGTTGGGGTGTGGAATGGACTGCCTGCAGTGATAGTGGAGTCAGACACTTTAGGAACATTTAAGCGGTTATTGGATAGGCACATGGAGCGCACCAGGATGATAGGGAGTGGGATAGCTTGATCTTGGTTTCAGATAAAGCTCGGCACAACATCGTGGGCCGAAGGGCCTGTTCTGTGCTGTACTGTTCTATGTTCTACGGTCTATAATTGGGAGGTTGACTGGCACAAAGGCGAAGGGCTGAAATTCCTTTTTCTGTGTTATATTACTCTGCGACTCTACTTCATAAGAATTCTCGTTCTGGTGGTGTTCAGGAATCGTGCAAACTCCCAAGTCATTCATCTGTTCCAATTTGCACTGAGGCGGCCATGTGCTGGGGGATGGTGTGTTGACCATCATTGAACCATTTGTTGTTATTTCTGATATGTTCACAGCGAAAGTGAAGGTGCGGCTGGTGAGTGGGAAAAGTCGCTGCGCTGGGAGAGTGGAGATTCACTACAAGAGGAGATGGGGCACTGTGAGCCACAATGGCTGGGACCTTCCAGATGCCACGGTCGTGTGTAGGGAACTGGGCTGTGGGACAGCTATCTCAGCAACCCATGGGTCTCACTTTGGGAAAGGCTCAGGACCCCTTGTGATGGGTGGAACCCAATGCAGAGGGACAGAGACCGCTCTGAGGAACTGTACTTCAAATAAATTGGGTCACTATTCTACGTCACACAAATATGATGCCGGTGTCATTTGTACAGGTAAAAACCCAATTTTCAATTCCAATTTTCTGGGGTTTCTCGATAGGCTGAGGAGGTAAAGTAAACGTAGCCCGGAACCATCATAAATCAGAAATCGAGGGAATAATGAATCCTGACTTCTCCAGTGGTTATTAATAAATTAATATCGCCATTTGTATGCTTCTTCAATAACGATTACAATATTCTTTTAAATAAACATCTCTCCAATGGACGCTCAAAATATGTGGTCCTCGTCACATTTCCAAGGCAGACGCAACCTTGCCAGGAGGTTTGATATTTGACACATTCTCACTTCCCCTCAAAATGAACTGGTGGGAGGGGCACATTTCACAACGTACATTAACGATTTGGAAGAAGGAACTGAAAGCACCGTTGCTAAGTTTGCAGACAAAGCAAAGATAACAATAGGTACAGGTAGTATTGAGGAAGCAGGTGGTTTGCATAAGGACTTGGAGAGGTTAGGAGAATGGGCAAAGAAGTGGCAGATGGAATACAATGTGGAAAAATGAGAGGTTATGCACTTTGGAACGAGGAATGGAGGCTTATACTATTTTCTAAGTGGGGAAATGCTTAGGAAATCAGAAACACAAAGGGAGTTGGGAGTCCTTGTTCAAGATTCTCTTTAGCTTAACGTGCAGGTTCAATCAGCTGTTCGGAAGGCAAATGCAATGTTAGCATTCAAGTTGAGAGGGGTAGGATACGAGACCAGGAGTGTACGTCTGAGGCTGTATAAGGCTCTGGTCAGACCAAATTTGGAGCATTGTGAGCAGTTTTGGGCCCCATATAAAGAGCATAGAACATGGAACAGTACAGCACTGTACAAGTCCTTCAGCCCTCGATGTTGTGCCGAGCTTTGTCCAAAACCAAGATCAAGCTGTCCCACTCCCTATCATCCTGGTGTGCTCCATGTGCCTATCCAATAACCGCTTGAAAGTTCCTAAAGTGACCGACTCCATTATCCACAACCCAACAATATCTGAATAAAGAGCCTACCTCGGACATCCCTCCTATATCTCCCACCACGACCCTTATCGCTATGCTCCCTCGTAACAGCTATATCCACCCGAGGAAATAGTCTCTGAACTTCCACTCTATCTATCCCCCTTATCATCTTCAAAACCTATATTAAGTCGCCCCTCATTCTCCTCCGCTCCAAAGAGAAAAGCCCCAGATCCCTCAACCTTTCCTCATCAAAACCTACCCTCCAAACCAGGCAGCATCCTGGTAAGTCTCCTCTGCACTCTCTCCAATGCTTTCTCATCCTTCTTATAGTGAGGTGACCACAACTGCACACAATATTCCGAATGTGGTCTCACCAAGGTCCTGTACACTTGCAGCATAACCCCACGGCTCTTAAACTCTAAACCCCTATTAATAAACGGTAAAACACCATAGGCCTTCTTCACGGCTGTATCCACTTGAGTGGAAATCTTCAGAGATCTGTGGATATGAACCCCAAGATCTCTCTGCTCCTCCACATTCCTCAGAACCCTGCCGTTGACCCTGTAATCTGCATTCAAATTTGTCCGACCAAACTGAATCACCTCGCACTTATCAGGGTTAAACTCCATCTTCCACTTTTCGGCCCAGCTCTGCATCCTATCAATGTATCCTTGCAGCCTACAACATCCCTCCACCTCATCCACTACACCACCAATCTTGGTGTCATCAGCAAATTTACTGACCCACCCTTCAGCCCCCTTCTCCAAGTCATTGATAAAAATCACGAATAGCAGAGGACCCAGCACAGATCCCTGTGGCACACCGCTGGTAACTGGTCTCCAGTCTGAAAATTTTCCATCCACCACCACCCTCTGTCTTCTGTGAGATAGCCAGTTATTTATCCAATCGGCCAAATTTCCCTCTATCCCACACCACCATACTTTCTTCATGAGCCGACCATGGGGAACCTTATAAAAAGCTTTACTAAAATCCATGTATACGAGATCACCTGCTCTACCTTCATCTACGCACTTAGTTACCTCCTCAAAGAATTCAATCAAATTCGTGAGGCAAGACTTACCCTTCAGGAATCCGTGCTGACTATCCCGGATTAAGCTGCATCTTTCCAAATGGTCATAAATCCGATCTCTCAGGAACTTTTCCATTAACTTACCGACCACCGAAGAAAGACTAACCGGCCTATAATTCCCAGGGTCATTCATATCTCCTTTCTTGAACAGAGGAACAACATTCGCCACTCTCCAGTCCTCTGGCACTATCCCCGTGGACAGTGAGTCCACAAAGGTCAAAGCCAAAGGCTCTGCAATCTCCTCCTTTGCCTCCCAAATAATCCTACGATATAGCCCATTTGGCCCAGGGGACTTATCGACCCTCAGGTTTTTCAAAATTGCTAATACATCTTCCCTCAGAACATTTACCTCCTCCAGCCTATCAGCCTGTATATAAGGAAGAATGTGCTGCCCTTGGAAAGGGTACAGAGGAGGTTCACAAAAATGAACCCTGGAATAAAGAGCTTGTCGTAAGAAGAATGTTTGAAGACTCTGGGTCTGTACTCGTTGAAGTTTAGAAGGATGAGGGGGGATCTTAGAGTTATAGAGGTTTACAGCATGGAAACAGACCCTTTGGCCCAACTTGCACATGCCGCATTTTTTTTAAAACGCTGAGCTAATCCCAATTGCCCTCATTTGGCCCATATCCCTCTATACCCATCGTACCCATGTAACTATCAAAATGCTTTTTAAAAGATAAAATTGTACCCACCTCGAATACTACCTCTGGCAGCTTATTCCAGATACTCACAACCCTCTGTGTGAAAAAATTGCCCCTCTGGGCAATTTTGTATTTCTCCCCTCTCATGTTAAACCTTTGCCCTCTACTCTTAGAATCCCCCATCTTTGGGGAAATATATTGACTACCTCCCGTGTCTATGCCCCTCATTATTTTATAGACCTCTATAAGGTCACCCCCTCAGCCTCCTATGCTCCAGGGGAAAAAACGTCGATTCAGCCTCTCCTTATAACTCAATCCATCAAATCCCAGTAACATCCTAGTAAATCTTTTCCGCACTCTTTCTTGTTTAATAACATCCTTTCTATAATAGGGTGACTAGAATTGTACACAGTATTCCAAGTGTGGTCTTACCAATGTGTTGTACAACTTCAACAAGACGTCCCAACTCCTGTATCCAATGTTCTGATCAATGAAACCAAGCATGCCGAATGCCTTCTTCACTACTATGTCCACCTGTGAATCCACTTTCAAGGAGCTACGAACATGCACCCTTGGATCTCTTTGTTTTGTATCTCTCCCGAACTCCCTAACATTAACTGCCTAAGTCCTGGCCTGGTTCAATCCCCTGGTTCAATCTATCAAAATGCATCACCTTGCATTTGTCTAAATTAAACTCCTTCTGCCATTCGTCAGCCGTCTGGCCCAAATGATCAAGATCCCGTTGCAATTGGAGATAACTTCCTTCACTGTCCACTATGCCACCAATCTTGGTGTCATCTGCAAATTTACTAACCACGCCCCCTATATTCTCATCTAAATCATTGATATAAATGACAAATAACACTGGGCCCAGCACTGATCCCTGAGGCATACCGCTGGTCACAGGCCTCCAGTTTGAAAAACAGCTCCCTACAACCACCTTCTGGCTTCTGTCAAGAGGCCACTTTTGTATCCATTTAAATACCTCACCCTGGATCCCCTGAGATTTAACTTCATGCAACAACCTACCATGCGGTACCTTGTCAAAGGCCTTGCTAAAGTCCATGTAGACAACATCAACTGCACTGCACTCATCTACCTTCTTGGTTCCCCCTTCAAAATACTCAATCAAATTTGTGAGACATGATTTTCCACTCACAAAGCCATGCTGACTGTCCCTAATCAGTCCTTGCATCTCTAAATGCCTGTAGACCCTGTCTCTCAAAATACCTTCCAACAACTTACCCACGACAGATGTGAGGCTCACTGGCCTGTAGTTCCCAGGCTTTTTCCTGCAGCCCTTTTTAAACAAAGGCACAGCATTTGCTGCACTCCAATCTTCAGGGACCTCTCCCGTGACTATTGATGATTCAGATATCTCGGCTAGGGGACCCGCAATTTCCTCCCGAGTCTCCTACAACGTCCTGGGATATACTTCATCAGGTCCTGGGGATTTATCTAACTTGATGTGCGTTAAGACTCCTAGCACCTCCTTCTCTGTAATATGTACACTCCTCAAGACATCACTATTCATTTCCCCAAGATCCCTAGCATCCATGCCTTTCTCAACAGTATATACTGATGGGGAATATTCATTTAGAATCTCAACCATCTCTTGTGGATCCGCACATCGATGACCTTGTTGATCCCTCAGAGGCCCCACTCTCTCCCTTGTTATTCTTTTGCCCTTTATGTATTTGTAGAAGCTCTTTTGATTCTCCTTTGCCTTGTCTGCCAGAACAATTTCGTGTCCCCTTTTTGCCCCCCTGATTTCTCTCATAAATCTACTCCAATACCCCCATACTCTTCAAGAGATTCACTTGATCCCAGCTGCCTATGCATGTCATGTGCCTCTTTCTTCTTCTTGAACAGGGCTTCAATATCCCGAGTTATCCAGGGTTCCCAACTTCTTCCAGCCTTGCCCTTCACTCTAAAAGGAATGTGTTTACTCTGATGCCTGGTTAACACACTTTTGAAAGCATGCCACTTACCAGACGTCCCTTTGCCTTCCCACAGACTCACCCAATTAACTTTTGAAAGTTCCTGCCTGATATAATCAAAATTGGCCTTGCCCCAATTTAGAATTTTAACTTTTGGGACAGACATATCATTCTCCATAGCTGTCTTAAACCTAATAGAATTATGGTCACTGGTCCCAAAGTGATCCCTCACGAACGCATCTGTCACCTGCCCTTCCTTATTTCCCAAGAGGAGGTCAGGTTTTGAAACTTACAGGATACTGCGAGGCCTGGATAGAGTGTACGTGAAGAGGATGTTTCCACTAGTCGGAAAAACTAGAACCAGAAGACACAAACTCAGGCTAATGAGACGATCCTTTAAAACAGAGATGAGGAGGAATGTCTTCAGCCAGAGAGTCTGTGGAACTCTTTGCCGCAGAAGGCTGTGCAGGCCAGGTCATTGAGTGTCTTTAAGACAGAGACAGAAAGGTTCTTAATTAATAAGGGGATAAGCGGTTATGGGGATAAGACAGGACAATGGGGGTGAGAAAAATATCAGCCATGATTGAATTGTAGAACAGGCTCGATGGGCCGTTTGGTCTCATTCTGCTCCTTAGCCTTATGGTCTTATGGGAGCTATATCAGTCCGAAGAGATCATGAGTAACGGGAACCGGTATCTGTGGCTACCATGGGCACACAGTATAGACTAGTTGCGCGCTGTTGGCCATAATTATCTCCTGGTCACAATGAAAACAATTTAATTAGCGTTCTACGTCATTTCCTCTTTGAGATTTTAGCCCAATGTATTATATATTTCCGTGAAAATTGTCGGAGTGGAGATTGCCTGATGGAGGTTTAGTTCCACAAACACAATTATAGAACAATCCTACCTCCATGTGAGAACACAGATGTTATGGAATGGAATTATCATGAGCACGCGTTGCTTACAAAAAGGCAGAGTATCCATCCGAATTTCATTTTTATCCATGCCCCCATTCCAATTTGTAGGAAAGGATAACTTCCTGTCTCAGGAGACAGTCCACACTTTCTTTCGATATTCTGGAAATCTGTCGCTATATTTGAGCTCAACATCTAACCTGCCCACCAGAAATAGACTGATCTCAACACTTGTCCGTTTCAAACCTTTGATACTCCCACTCCTCACTATGGACGTGTGACCACCCCTGGTTTGAATTTTCAAATGAAAATCAGGAAATGGATGGGGATATACTTGCAAAAACATCTGGGAGATATGGGGGGGGGGGGATTTAGTTTGATAATATCAGCGCTTTCCCTCTCATTAGAAGCTTATGAATACTTTTAACAATACATATTATTTCATGGGATGTGGGCCTCGCTGGCTGGGCCAGAATTCATTGCCCATTCCTAATTTGCCTGAGGGAGCAGTTAATAGTCAACTACTCTCGTCACATGTAGGCTAGGCCAGATGTCCTTGCGTAAAGGACATTAGTGAACCAGATGTGTTGTTCCAACCATCAACAAGGCTTTCAACGTCAACATTAGACTTTTAATTATATATTTTCATTCAACTAAAATTTCACCAAGTGCCAGTGAGTAATGGGATTACAGAAAAACTCAGTCTTTTACGAAAATGTTTTAAATGTTCACTGTATATTCACATATAATTCCCAGGAATTGCCAAGCCCAGACTGGTCAATGGAAACAGCCCCTGTGCGGGGAGGTTAGAGATTTATTCGAATGGGGCCTGGGCTACAGTTTGTGGTGATACATCCTCCTGGTCGTTACTGGATGCAGAAGCCGTTTGCAAGGAACTAGGATGTGGCTCCGGAGAAGCAGCGCATGTTAACGCACATTTTGGAGAAGGTTCTGGGCCTGTTATCGGTCCACCTGGCTGTAGACATGGGCAGGACGTTGGAGTAATTTGTTCAGGTGCGAACTCCGAATCATTAGAAATACCGAATTTCTTCTTCAAATACTTTGCGGCCGCCTCGAGACATATAGCCACAGATTAGAAGCATTTCTATTTTGTTAAAGTGCAGGGAGTTATTCAGGGGGCATTGTCAAATAACGTCGATGGCCTTTATATCCATACACCACTTGTAGGTTTTAGGTAGTCCGGCGTCCAAACGAGAGCAGGGAAGTCAGCGGAAGTAATATGTAGTTTCTTTATGCATTGGTGCACATTGTCGAGAGTGAATATTTATCTGTGTGCGATGAAGTGATTTCAAACCCGAGAATTACATTTGAGACGGTTTCTCGTTGAACTTTCTGGGAGGGTTTTGATAATTGGATTTTCAGTCTATGAAACTGACACCTGTGAAATAAATACCTGGTGACTTGCTAGGAAAGCCACAGCTCACTGGGAGTATATGCCACATAAATGATCTCAAACGCCTCTGTAATGGTGAAAAAAAGTTCAGCATATATAAATGATATGGTTAGACAACTATAATCCGTACCTTCGAGTCTGGTGTTACATGTCTAGTTTGCTGTATTTGCAAAGGTTCCAATTTTGATCTAAAAAAACATTGACGAGGGCTGTGCTGGCTGGGCCATTTTAGTGCTCATTAATCACATTATTATGGATCTGGAGTTAAATTAATAGTCACATGTAGGCCAGCTCATGTAAGGATAGAACATATCATTCCCGAAAGGTCAGTAGCGGACCAGATGGATTTTTCACGCCCAATTTAATGGTTATCGTGATACTTGTAACTTCTGATTTGTTTTCGCAAGTATCTGTTGTGGGAAAAGTACCACTGGGTCAGGCTTGAAGGTTTCAAGAATACAGTTTGATTTTAACGAAGTTTTGTGGAGAAAAGGCACTAACAAGCAGCAAACCTTCTCTCAATGAGACAATAGGAGCAGTCCATCTTTATCTATCCATCTCAAGACACTGCCCACAATCCCATGTGCTCTAACTTTACAGTGAGGTGAACTATGTGTCAGTATACAATGCTGCTAGAAGAGGCAGAGCTGTTGTTAGGACACTGAAATGGGTTATATAAATTGGAGAGTAGCGAATATAAGCCCGCTATTCAAAATGGGAGGTAGAGGGAAAGCAGTGCTTTTACCAGTGAGCCTTACATCGACTGTAGGGAAAAGGGCAAGAGTCCATTTGGAAAGCAGTCGTACAATCAGACACAATCAGCATGGTTTTAATAAGCGAAACTCATGCTTGAGAAATTATCTGGAATACTAGGAGGATGCAAATAATATAGTTGGCAAGGGAGAAGTGGTGGATACGGTTTATGTCGACTTTCAGAGGCTTTTTGAAAATTCTCACATAGCAGCTTAGCATGTAAAGTTAGAGCACATGGGATTGTGGGCAGTGTCTTGAGATGGATAGATAACTGCCTGGAAGACAGGAAGAAAAGCGTTGGAAAACATGGATTTTCCTGATTGGCAGTCAGTGACGAGTGGGGTACCGATGGACCCCAATTGTTCACATGATGCATTGATGATTTGGAAGAGGGAACTAAACGTGTTATCACCAAATTTGCAGATTGTACAAAGTCGGGTGGGAGGGTGAGTTTGTGGGGGATGCAGAGGTGCTTCCACGTCATTTGGCCAGGCTGACTGAATGGAAATATGCATGACAGGTACAGTATGTGAGGTTGGCAGCTTTGGTAACAACAATTGGAAAGAAGATTATTATTTAAATGGATGCAAGCTGAGAGTGGTGGATATTCATTGAGAACTTGATGTCCTGGTGCATTGGCCATGGAAGTAAGTGCACAGGTACAGCACGCAGTGAGAAAGGCAAATGATATGTTGGCCTTCAAAGTCAGAGGACTTAACTAGGGGAATAAGGATGTTTTGTGGCAATTGTATCTGGCGCTGGTGTGGTCACACTTCATGAAATGTGCAGTGTCGGTGTGCATATTTGAGGAGGGATATCTTTGCTGTAGAGGAGTGCAGAAAAGGTTTTCTCGGCTGATTTCTTTCATTGCAGGTTTTTCATATGAGGTGAGACGAATTGGGTTATGAATAAATACTTTCCAGTTTAGAAGGGTGAGGGGGGATTTCATAGATACTTATAGAACACTGACAGGATTAGAAAGAGATGATTCAGAAACAATGTTCCTGCTGTTGAGGAATCTAGAAATACGGGCCATAGTTTGACAAATGGTATACCCCTTGGAACTGAGGTGAGGAGAAATTTATTCACTGGGACAGTGGTGAATTTTTGGAAATGCTTTTATTAGAAAGTCGTTGAGCCAAAATGTTGTGTGATATCAAGAAGGAATTAGATTAAGGGTAAGATTCTCCGGCCGTGCTCGCCTAAAACCGGAGATTCCCGCCGACTTCAATGCACATTCACATGGACTGTCCCCCGCCCACTAGAATTCCAGTGGCGAGCGGGAAGGGAGAATTCGGCCATAGTCTCTATGCGTGGAAGTTCGGAGTGGGAAGGGGTCGATCACTTTGCTGGGGGTTTTCTATAGGCCGCCCAATAGTAACAGGGAGGTGGAGGAGCAGATAGTTAAACAGATCCTGGAGAGTTGCAATAGCAGAGTTGTTGTGATGGGAGACTTTAATTTCCCAAACATAGATTGGAATATGCCTAGGATAAGGGGATTGGATGGGGAGGGGTTCGTTAGGTGTGTTCAGGAGGGTTTCCTGACACAGCATGTGGACAAGCCTACGAGAGGAGAGTCTGTACTTGATCTGATACTGACCAATGAACCTGTAGATGTGTCAGATCTCTCAGTGGGAGAGCATCTTGGGGATAGCGACCATAACTCTACCTACTTTATTCTTGTATTGGAAAAAGAGAGGATCAGGCAAGCTTGGAAAGTGTTTATATGGAGTAAGGCGAAATATGAAGACATAAGGCAGCAAATTAGTGGAGGAAATTGGAAGGAGGTATTATCGGGGAAATGTACTGAAGAGAGGTGGCAGTTTTTCAAGGAATGTCTGTCCAGAGTTCTACAGGACAATGTTTAGAGCAGACAGGGAGGAGTTGGTAGGTTAAAGGAACCGTCGTGCACGAAAGCTGTCCGGGACCAAGTGGGGAAGAAAAGGAAAGCGTAAAAAAGGTTCAGTGGGCTTGGCGAAGATAGGGATCTGGATGAGTACATGGCTTGTGGGAAGGGGCTAAAGAAGAAAATTAGGAGAGCCAGAAGGGGTCACGAGGCCTTGGCAGGTAGGATTAAGGCAAACCCAAAGGCGTTCTATTAATATGTGAAGAGTAATAGAATGAGACGTGAAGGAATAGGGCCTATAAAAGGTGAAGGCGGGAAAATCTGTACACAACCAGTAGAAATGGCAGAGGTGCTTAATGAGAATTTTGTCTCGGTTTTCACAGAGGAGAAGGATATGGGTGAAAGTACTTTGGGCTTGCGGTGGACTGAAAAGATTGAGTATGTGGACTTTAACAAAGAGGTAGTGCTGGAATCTTTGAATGGCATCAAGATAGATAAGTCGCCGGGTCCGGATGGTATGTACCCCAGGTTACTGTGGGAGTCGAGAGAAGAGATTGCAGAGCCTCTGGCGATGATCTTTGCATCGTCGATGGAGACGGTAGAGGTGCCGGAGGATTGCGAATGTGGTTCCTATTTTCAAGAAGGGGAATAGGGATAGCCCAGGAAATTACCGACCGGTGACTCTAACCTCAATGGTTGATAAGCTGATGGAGAAGATCCTGAGGGACAAGATTTATGAGCATTTAGAGAGGTTTAGTCTGCTCAAGAATACTCAGCATGGCTTTGTCGAAGGTAGACCGTGCATTATGAGTCTGGTAGAGTTCTTCGAAAATGTGACTAAACACATTGATGAAGGGAAAGCGGTAGATGCGGTTCATATGGATTTTAGAAAGGCGTTCGATAAGGTCTCCCATGCAAGACTTCGAGTAAACGTGAGAGGGCATGGGATCCAAGGGGTTGCTGCCCTGTGGATCCAGAACTGGCCCAAAGGAGGCACAGAGTGGGTATAGATGGGTCTTTTTTCGAAATAGAGGTCGGTCACCAGTGGTGTGCCACAGGGATCTGTTCTGGGACCCTTGCTGTTTGTCATTTTCATAATTGTCCTGGATGAGGAATTGGAGGGATGGGTTGGTAAGTTTGCCGATGACACGAAGGTTGGTGGGGTTGTGGATAGTCTGGAGGGATGTCAGAAGTTACAGATGGACATAGATAGGATGCAAGACTGGGCAGAGAAGTGGCAGACGGACTTCAACCCAGATAAATGCGTAGTGGTCCATTTTGGCAGGTCAAATGGGATGAAGGAGTGCAATGTAGAGGGAAAGACTCTTAGTACTGTAGAGGATCAGAGGAACATTGAGGTCCGGGCCCAAAGGACTCTAAAATCGGCCCCGCAGGTGGAGGAGGTGGTTAAGAAGGCGTATGGTGTGCTGGCCTTTATTAATCGAGGGATTGAGTTTCGGAGTCCGGGGATAATGATGCAGCTATATAAGACCCTCGCCAGACCCCACTTGGAGCACTGTGCTCAGTTCTGGTCGTGTCATTACAGGAAGGATGTGGAAAAGACTGAAAGGGTGCAGAGGAGATTTACAAGGATGTTGCCTGGATTGAGTGGCATGCCTTATGAGAATCGGCTGAGGGAGCTCGGTCTTTTATCCTTGAGGATGAGAGGAGAGCTGAAAGTGGTATATAAGATGTTGAGAGGCATAGATCGGGTGGACTCTCAAAGGCTTTATCCCAGGGTGCAAATGTCTGCTACGAGAGGACACAGGTTTAAGGTGCTGGGGGGTTGGTACAGGGGAAATTTTAGGGGGAAGTTTTTTCACACAGAGGGTGGTGGGTGATGGAATCGGCTGCCGTCAGTGGTGGTGGAGGCAAACTCAATCGGGTCTTTTAAGAGACTCCTTTATGAGTACATGGGACTTAATAGGAAGGAGGGTTATAGGTAGGCCTAAAAGGTAGGGGTATGTTCGGCACAACTTGTGGGGCTGAAGGGCCTGTTTCGTGCTGTAATTTTTCGATGTTTCTATGTTTCACAAGCAGCAGTAACACTGCATGTAATAAATTCCAGAGAATTATTTGCATTAGCAATAGTAATAAGAACAAAGGACAAAGAGCGGTACAGCACAGGAAACTGGCCATTCGGCCCTCCAATCCTGTGCCGTTCATTGGTCCAACTAGACGATTCGTTTGTATCCTTCCACTCCCAGACTGCTCATGTGACTATCCAGGTAAGTCTTAAACGATGCCAGCGTGTCTGCCTCCACCACCCTACTTTGCAGCGAATTCCAGGCCCCCACCACCCTCTGTGTAAAAAACATCCCTCTAATATCTGAGTTATACCTCGCCCCTCTCACCTTGAGCCCGTGACCCTTCGTGATCGTCATTTCCGACCTGGAGAAAAGCTTCCCACTGTTCACCCTATCTATACACTTCATAATTCTGTGCACCTCTATTAGGTCTCCCCTCATTCTTTCCAGGGAGAACAAGCCCAGTTTACCCAATCTCTCCTCATAGATAAGACCCTCCATACCAGGCAACATCCTGGGAAACCTTCTCTGCACTTTCTCTAAAGCCTCCACGTCCTTCTGGTAGTGCGGTGACCAGAACTGGACGCAGTACTCCAAATGTGGCCTAACCAGCGTTCTATACAGCTGCAACATCAGACTCCAGCTTTAATACTCTATACCCCGTCCTATAAACGTAAGTATACCATATGCCTTCTTCATCACCTTCTCCACCTGTGCTGCCACCTTCAAGGATTTGTGGACTTGCACACCTAGGTCCCTCTGTGTTTCTATAATCTTGATGGCTCTGCCATTTATTGTATATCTCCCCCCTACATTCGTTCTTCCAAAATGCATCACTTCACATTTATTTGGATTAAATTCCATCTGCTATTTCTCCGCCCAATTTTCCAGCCTATCTATATCCTGCTGCATTGTCCGACAATGTTCATCGCTATCCGCAAGTCCAGCCATCTTCGTGTCATCCGCAAAGTTGCTGATAACACCAGTAACACCTTCTTCCAAATCATTTATTTCTATCACAAATAGCAGAGGCCCCAGTACAGAGCCCTGCGGAACACCACTGGTCACATACCTCCAGCCAGAAAAAGACCCTTCGACTCCTACCCTCTGTCTCCTGTGGCCAAGCCAGTTTTCTATCCATCTAGCCACCTCTCCTTGTATCCCATGAGCCTTAACCTTCTTAACCAACCTGCCATGTGGGACTTTGTCAAATGCCTCGCTGAAATCCATGTAGACAACATCCACGGCCCTTCCTTCGTCAACCGCTTTTGTCACTTCCTCAAAAAACTCCACCAAATTTGTAAGGCACGACCTCCCTCTTATAAAACCATGCTGTCTGTCACTAATGAGATTGTTCCGTTCTAAATGCTCATACATCCTGTGTCTAAGAATCCTCTCCAACAACTTCCCTAACACGGACGCCAAGCTCACTGGCCGATAATACCCGAGTTATCCCTGCTACCCTTCTGAAATAACGGTACCACATTCGCTATCCTCCAATCCTCAAGGACCTCACCTGTGTCCAATGAAAAGACAGAGATTTCCGTCAGAGGCCCAGCAATTACATCTCTGGTCTCCCTGAGTAGTCTAGGATAGATGCCATCAGGCCCTGGGGATTTGTCAGTTTTAATGTTACCTAAAAAACCTAACACTTCCTCCCTTGTAATGACGATTCTCTCTAACGGGTCAACACCTCCCTCTGAGACCCTCCCAGTCAACAAGTCCCTCTCCTTTGTGAATACCGATGCAAAGTATTCATTTAGGATCTCCCCTATTCCCTTGGGTTCTAAGCATAATTCCCCTCCTTTGTCCCTGAGTTCTCCGACTTTTTCCCTGACAGCTCTTTTGTTCCTAACTTTTGAATAAAATGCCTTAGGATTCTCCTTAATCCTGTCTGCCAAGACCATTTCATGACCTCTTTTTGCCTTTCTAACTCCCCGTTTGAGTTCTTTCCTACTCTCTCTTTATTCCTCCAGAGCTCCATCTGTTTACAGTTGCCTGGACCTAGCGTACAACTCTCTTTTCTTTTTGATCATATCCTCAATTTCCCTGGTTATCCACAGCTCTCGAATCCTACATTTCCTATCCTTCCTTTTTACAGGCACATGCCTGTCCAGCAGCCTTATCAACTGTTCGTTAAAAGACTGCCACATGCCAGATGTGGACTTACCCCGAACAGCCTCTCCCAATCAACGGCCACCAATTCCTGCCTAATCCAGCCATAGTTAGCCTTCCCCCAATTTACCACCCTACCCTTAGGGCAACACTCGTCCTTGGCCATTACTATCCTAAAATTAAAAGAGTTCTGGTCACTATTTGTCACATGTTCCCCTACGGAAACTTTGACGATCTGACGGGGATCATTTGCCAGAACTAGATCCAGTATAGCCCCCTCTCTAGTTGGGCTATCGACATACTGTTGCAAAGAACCTGTCAGTACGCATTTTCCAAATTTCTCCCCGTCCAGACACCCAGCCCTAAGCACTTTCCAGTCTATCAGGGAAATTGAGGTCTCCTCCTCCAACAACCCTATTTTTTCTGCACATATCCAGAATCTCCTGACATATCCGTTCCTCCACTTCCCGTGGGCCGCTGGGTGGTCTGTAGTTCACCCCCAGCATAGTGATTGCACCTTTCCTGTTTCTGAGCACCAGCCACAGCGACTCATTACATGACCCCTTTAAATTGTCCACCCTTTGCACTGCTGTAATATGCTCCCTAACTAATACCGCTAATCCCCACCTTTTTTAGCCCCTCCTCTGTCTCGCCTAAAACACTTATACCCCGGAATATTCAGCTGTCAGTCCTGTCCTTCTTTTAACCATGTCTCCATCAACGCAACCACATCCAAATTCCGCGTAAGCATCAAGGCCTTAAGTTCGTCTGTCTTACCCGTTCCGCTCCTTGCATTGAAGTAGATGCACTCCAGACCTCCAGGCCCACTCAGGTTGAAACCCTGCCAAAACAGTCTAGCAAGACTCCCAGCCAGGATATTTGTGCCCTTCCAGTTAAGGTGTAACCTGTCCTTTCCATACAGGTGCCATCCTCTCTTGAAGACTTCCCAATGATCTATGAATTTGAAACCCTCCCTCTTGCACCAGTCCTTTAGCCACATGTTCAATTGTAGGAACTCCCTGTTCCTCGCCTCACTGGCATTCGGCACTGGGATTGGTATCAAGACGATAACGGCAATAATAGTGTAATAGTAAGGCTGGCATTATTAATTGAAGTAGCAGTAGTATAATCCCGCCTGCAGTATTCTTTGAAGTAACAATACTCGTGATTTCCTCATCGAAGAAAAGGTATACTGGCATTTGAGGCAACCCAGAAAAGGGACACTAGATTTTTTCCCGGAAGGGAGGGATTTTGCTATGACTCGAGGTTCAGTAGGCTCGGCCTGTATTCATTGGAGTTTAGAGGAATCAGAGGCGATATTCTTGAGATTTATGAGATTCTCACGGGACTTGACAGCGTAGATGCTGTGAGGTTGTTACCTTGTGGGGGAGTCTAATACCAGACGACATAACCTATGAATCAGTGTTCGCCCATTGACAACAGAGATCATGATCGATTTAATTTCCGAGGGGTAATGATTTATTGGAATTCTTTACTGCAGAGCGCTATAGAGGCTGGGTCGTTTAAAATGGTCAAGATTGAGATTGGCCAATCTGTAATCAGTAAACGAATCAGGGATTATGGGGATCAGGCAGAAAAGTGGAGTTGAGGATTATCAGATGAGATTAGTCATGATCTCAATGAATGGTGGAACAGGCTCAACGAGCCGAATGGTCTACTTCTGTTCCTACGTTGTATGGACTAATAGCAATTGATTTTTGTTCCAGTTTATCTGCAAGGATACGAGATGTGTTTTCGCTTCATACTATCTTTTCCTACACGATGGGAATTGTGATATTGTTGGAACATTTTGGTGTAATAATAATTATCATCATCAGTAATAATTGTTATCATCACGAAATAGATCACAGGGATCTCAGACTGGTGTCTGGGGGTACCCGATGCTCTGGGAGGCTGGAAGTACAGTACGGAGCAAAGTGGGGGACCCTGCGTGATGTTTACATTGGGTTAGAAGACGCCAGTGTGGTCTGTGAGCATCTTCAGTGCGGAGTGGCCGCCGAGACACCAGGAGGAGCTCACTTTGGGAAGGGCACCGGCCCAATGTGGAACGAAAACTATCGTTGCTGGGGGAATGAATCTCGCTTCTGGGATTGCCCGGTTTCATCCGGGGATCAGCTTCGGAGTTCACATGGAAATGACGCCAGTGTTATTTGCTCGGGTGAGTCCTCTAAACTGTCCATGTTAAATAATCCAACTGTTCATGTCGCCTCTGTAATGAATCTCGACTGAGTTGTGTTTTGAGGCACATTGTTAATAAGAAAAATGCTTTCAATGTTTATTAAATGATTTTCTATTATTAGAATTTCTATTCGACAAATCCAGAGTTCTATTCGGGAATCGCGCCTGATAGTAAAATAGTTAAAAACCATGCCAGTTTAAACATCACAACAAATCACATGCTTGCTGCAAATGTTCCCAAATCAGAGAGATTCCTCATGAAAATCAAATTACCTTAGATACAGAAAAAAACAAGGATCAAACTGCATTCACTCTCCGGGAGGCTTTCTTCACATAATGTGCACACAAGATTTCATTTGAAGACTGTACAGCTGCAACTCATGTATGCCCACTAGACAAGATACAATGGGTGAAGGAGTCGATACATAGCAGTCAAACAACTAATCAAACATATATTTTATCACATTTATGTCTGGAAGTTAGTGGATAACTAGAAAGAAATACATGTCTGATGATATTAACATTCCAAAATCGAAAGATTTTAGGTGGATTGGCCTTGTTAAGTTGTCCCTTAGTGTCCAGAGATATGAAAGTTAGGTAGATGAGCTGTGGTAAGTGCGCAGAGTTTCAGGGAGAGGGTGAAGGGGATGGCCTGAGTAGGATGCTCTTTTGAGGAGCTGCTGCAGACACGATGGGCCGAATGGCCTATTTCTATACTGCAGGGATTCGATGGTTCTCCGATGTTTTAATTAAGTAGACGTGTTCAAACTTTTCAAACTTTATTTGGACAGCTATATTCATATATCATACATTATCCCAAATATTGTGAATGGGCACAGATATTTGTTAAAACAAATTCAGACTTTCAATTTTTGTATGTAAGTCACTTGTAACTGAGCCTGATGGTGTATTAGCATTTTATTTCCTTGTTCTTTGAATCTGTAAGCCTTTAGTTGCCAGCCTGCTTCATTATTATAGTGAGAATAAAGGTCTTGAACTTGAATTATGAGTGTCGCCTGGTCAGTTACAAGCCGTGAGGTGCATTATTGTTGAACAGATGCGGAACTCGCACAACAAAAGGAATGGTCAAACTGCAAAACTGAGACCATGTTATGCGATGGAAATCTGCATCTATATGTTATTGTATTCCCTCAGTTAGGCTATGTGGATGTTACTGTCAAGAATGACTTTGCTACCCAGTTCCAAATTCCCTTGATGATGGAATGCTCAACATTGCTGATCATTGCTCTGAACAGTGTTCTAAGGAAGGGACTATTGTCCCATGCAACTGTCATTGGAAGAATTTTGATTTATTTAGACCAGGATTTACGGGGTGCATTTGTTGCTATAACTCACACCCAGTCGTCTATCAAACATGCGTCCATAAACATAGCCACATGAGAAAAAAATAACAGTTCAAATTATAAAGTTTATTAACCATTGAAAAAGTAACAAGTCAGAAACGTCAAAAGCAAATTTTCAGTTAACAGTAACGAAAGTAGTTCACAGTAATTATCAATAAGAGGACTTGAGCAATTGAATAGTCCAGGATATAAAGTGACAGCTCTCAATAAGAACATAAGGCCATCAGACACACGAGCAGAATTAGGCCACACGGCCCAACGAGTCTGCTCCATCATTCAATCATGGCTGATATTGTTCTCATCCGCATTCTCCTGCCTGTTCCCCATAACCCCTTTTCCCGTCATTAATGAAGAACCTATCTATTCCTGTCGTAAAGACAGTCAATGACCTGGCCTCCACAGCCTTCTGCAGCGAGGAATTCCACAGATTCACCACTCTCTGGCTGAAGAAATTCCTCCTCATCTCTGATGTAAACTATCGTCCCTTTAATCTGAAGTTGTGCCTTCTGGTTCTTGTTTTTCCTACCAGTGGAAATATCCTCTCTACGTCCACTCTTTCGAGGCGTCGCAGAATCCTGTGAGGTTGAATAAGGTACCCCTACCCCCTCAACTTTCTAAACTCCAGCGAGTACAGACACATAGTCCTCAACTGTCACTGATACGACAAGCTCTTCGTTCCAGGGATCTTTCTTGTGAACCTCCTCTGGATCCTTTCCGAGGCCAACACATCCTTAAAAATGTCGATAACATGTAAAACAACAATCAAGACGTCTCCATGAACATGGCACTCTCAACATCTCTCTCTACCTCTCTCCTCACCTGTATCGAAAAAAATGGCTTCTTGAGACATCTTTTTATGACTTAGAAATGTTGAAAGTCCACCTCAGCCAATTGTTGGAAAACAGCCAATTGATCTATAGCTTGTCAATGAGTAAATAGGAATTAGCCCATTCGCTTTTAGCTTGTTAAGCACATTGTCTCAGCTTTAAAGACAATGCTTAATGTCAAACTATATCTGATACCTTCAGGTACGTCGAGTGTCAGCAGTAGTTGGATAACAAAGCTGTCTGTCACTTACAGGGCAGTGTGGTGGCACAGCACTGTTGCCTCACAGCGCCACGTACCCCGGTTCGATTCCAGATTTGGGTGATTGTCTCTGTTGATTTTGCACGGCCTCCCCATTCTGTTTCCCCTGGGTGCGAAAATCCTCCCACAGTCCAAATATGTGCAGATTAGGTAGATTTTTCCAGGGGAAATTGAGTCACTGTATCAATGGATGCTTCGATTAATTGGATTAGGCATGGTAATGTGCAGGCTTATGGGACAGGGAGGAGCGTTCTGGCTTGGATGGCGTGATGTTTCAGAGATTTGGTACAGACTCGTTGTGCCTGTTGGTCTGTTTCTGCACTTTAGTGACACAATGGATTCTATAAAGTTGAAAGATCATGAACAGGAGCCATTCCATTCTATCCAGTCTAGTTTACCAAATCATGATTTCTATTGTTATTCTGACAGCCTGGGGTGGACGTAATTCCCACAATATTTCAAGAATCTGCATTAATAATCGAGTTTAAACGTGTCTATAATTATAAACTTCGAAACATTTGCATTCCAAGTGACATTTCCAGTCTTCCTGACATATCTGTTAATCTATTGCTTATATTTCAATTGTTTCTTAATTAACGCTGTTAGAACATAGAACACATAACATTACAGCACAGTACAGGCCCTTCGGCCCTCGATGTTGCTCCGACCTGTGAAACCAATCTAAAGCCCATCTAATCTACACTATTCCAATATCATCCATATGTTTATCCAATGACCCTTTAAATGCCCTTAATGTTGGCGAGTCCATTACTGTTGCAGGCAGGGCATTCCACGCCCTGACTACTCTCTGAGTAAAGAACCTACCTCTGACCTCTCTCCTATATCTATCACCCCTCAATTTAAAGCTATGTCCCCTCGTGCTAGCCATCACCATCCGAGGAAAAAGGCCCTCACTTTCCACCCTATCTAATCCTCTGATCATTTTGTATCCCTCTATTAAGTCACCTCTTAACCTTCTTCTCTTTAATGAAAACAGCCTCCAGTCTCTCAGCCTTTCCTCATACGATTTTCCCACCATACCAGGCAACATCCTGGTAAATCTCCTCTGCACCCTTTCCAATGCTTCGACATCCTTCCTATAATGAGGCGACCAGAACTGTACGCAATACTCCAAATGTGGGTGCACCAGAGTTTTGTACAGCTGCAACATGACCTAATGGCTCCGAAACTCAATCCCTCTACCAATAAAAGCTAACACACCG